>NW_017672343.1:0-6142 GCF_001879085.1 Nicotiana attenuata
ATTTCCGATGTTTAAACCTATCAAATCACGTCCGATTGACCTCAAATTTTGCGTACAAGTCATATTCGACATTACGGACCTACTCCAACTTTCGGAATTGGATTCCGACCCCGATATCAAAAAGTCCACCTCCGGTCAAACTTCTCAAAAACCTTAAAATTTCTATCTTTAGCCAAATGGTTCCAAAATGACCTACGGACCTCCAAATTCACTTCCGATTGCGTTCCCAACTCCAGAATCACCATACGGAGCTATTCTCAGACTCGGAATCCCAAGCGGAGATCGATAACACTGAAATGCACTTCAAGCCAAACTTAAGAAATTTCTTCAAAAATGCTAACTTCCACCATAGGCTCCAAAATGCTCCCGGGTTATCCAAAACCCGCACCGGGCATACGCCCAAGTCCGAATCATCATACGAACCTGCTGGAACCTTCAGATCCCGATTCCGAGGTCGTTTACTTAAAATTCCAATCCTAGTTCATTCTTTCAACTTTAAGCTTCCTAAATGAGAATTCTCTTTCCAAATCAACTCTGGACTTCCCGGAATTCAATTCCGACCACGCGCACAAGTCATAATGCCTGAAATGAAGCTGTTTGTGGCCTCCGACTGCTGAACGGAGCGCTAGGACTCAAAACGACCGGTCGGGTTGTTACATTCTCTCCCACTTAAACATTCGTTCGTCCTCGAACGTGCTGAGAACTACACTGAAGTAGTCTGAAATCACCGGTTAACTTCTCATGCACCTTCCCGTGCTACCACCACTCAGTTGAGCACTTTAGCTCGTTCAATTATGAAGATTTTCCTTTTTATTCAAGCAGATAGGCCTTAGAGCCTAATTCCAACATCCGAAATTCTCTGTCAGGCCTGTTTCCAACATACGAACACCGTATCAATCACTACACGCTATACCCAAACATGACTGCATAACTTTACTGAATTCACACCTTGCATCATTTTACTCACCGGACCATAATAATATTTTCTGATCAACTTAGTCGAAATTCCCCGAATCTGATGCTCCCATTGCACCCCATGACATACACAGGTCTTACTCTAACTCTTACAATACCGCCACAGCGGAAGAGATATGCAGAAATTCATGATCAACAGCCGAATCAACCAATCATTTGGGTTTATACTCCTGACAATAACCATCACCTCATTCTGAACCAAATAATGGTCTTAGCTCCTTAATGTACTTCATATAGTCAGATTGCACTAATCCTAAATCCAACGATCTCGTCTCACCCAGTACGAACTGCTCAGGCGATAAGCCACCCCGACATGACCAAAAGTCCCCTACAATGCTACAATGTGCCAACAGGCTACCGTAACGAATGCGATATAAAGGAAAGCATACTTTGAGAAGGAAACTCAACTACACCGCCCGCGAATCATACATGCGACGCGGTGGACTTAGTTAACAAACACCCCGCTCGCGGATCATACATGCGACGCGGGCATACAGCTAATATAAGCTTTCCTCATAAAATAGGAAACAAAACACATAAAAACAGATACGGGGATCTGTACTCAGCTTCACACTATTGCGGCGCGCAACCCGATCCGAACAATATAACCATGGCGGCGTGCCACCTGATCCACCCATAAAACTCGCATAAGGAGATACGCACCGAGCTAGATTGCTCATTTCAATAATATACCGAATATCAGTCACAAGCACACTAAGTGCATAATTCCATCCCTGGGGAGACATATAGCGCCAGAAGCCACAAAACTCAAGCACGATTGAGGTGCGATATACGATTTGAAATCTCAAAAGCATCCTGCTCATATAACATCATCTCTACGCGGATCCTCAACACATAAGCAATTTCTCAAGCCATCTCACAACTTACACGGCGCAACGTATCACCACACAAAATATCTGACAGCGAAATAACACCCTGACTACTCCTCCACAAGGAGCACATTACTGAAATGAACACAACTGGCCTGACATAGAGCCCATATTCACATTTAAATTCATCCACCGACCTCAAGTCGATCCTGATCATATCAAACTAAGCCAATAACCTTTCAAAGGTCCAACTAATTTCCCTCTTCTCATAACACACAAGGACAACCATCATAACCGGAGTACTCATCCACAGTCCACAACTCAGTAACTGAGTGCCTTCCAGGCACATATTCTCAACTTAACGATATCATCACAACCTCCATACTTGTTTTAAGTCTTTAATCAATCCAGTGACTACCTGCCACACTTATACAATCTTCTTGTGGGACACACCCCCATAACCTACCATAACAAATAACTGGGTCGTACCTCCAAACCACCGACCGCACTAACGCTGAAAAGCGATCAAGAATCATCAACCATGACACAAGCCCCTTTTTACAAAACACCAATCTCAGGTGACGCTAAAGACAATACCAACTTACCTTAAACATCAAAACTCCTTTCTTGCTCATCCGAGCTCGTGACATCCTTGCCCACACCGAGCTTCTACCTTGATCTTCACTGCAAATTTCATACCAGTCACTGCACTTAACATGCCAGTATACGATAGAACTCGTTTTTCATCATAGCTTCGGAACCACTAATAGGCTAACACTTCGTCACATAAAAGCTTTTCGCTGAACTCACTTCAGGATATCCATAGTATCACACAGGTGAATTCCCATAATCGTAGAATATGCAAATCTCTAAGTAGTGGCCTAAGCCACCATTGCTCTTCCGGAAATTCTGCTTCCACATAACAAGCCATAACAGTAGAATGCTTCTGAATAACATCAATTGCGGCGGCTGACAAGCCTGATACGCACCATCACAAATCACTCGCATAACTCGATCACGCTGAAGGAACTGATCACTAACACCCATATGCCAAATTCAACTATGGCTAATCAATCCACCTTCTTCCGATTTATCCTTGATTGCCTTAGCGATAATACTAACTCCATCCAACACATAACATACTCCATCTGCACCCATCTCGAGTGACCTCGACTCACGAGACCATGCTGTCCCGAATCCCGTGAACCACTTCATACCTTCCTTGCGCGCATATTCGCACCCTCAACTGGTATGCCCATTCTGCTAATCCTTCTACGAATCCGAAGTCCTTCCTCATCTTTCTCTCAAGTGATATACTGCAAGTCAAAACATCATAAAACATTCTGAGCCTCCACTCACAAGCTGCTGCAAAGCTTGATTCTTAACTGTACTTATTGGCTCGAAATCATTAGGCACCATACTTGACCTCTTTAGAATCCGTTAGGACCGTTACTGAGAGCCACCCGCTCTGACTTGGTCCCGAATATAATCAACTCCATAAATCTTATAACACATGAATACCCTCTCGACGAGGAACCCGGCGGAATTACTTCCTTTGAAACCTGCATCTATACAAGGCATAAATTCTGAATCCTTCCCCAAGTCTGAACATGAGCCAATAAGGCCAACCATAGCATGCATTTCGACAATTCATTATCTCGAATTACCACTTATGTTCCTTCCCCGTAGCTGATATAACCCATAAATATGCTAATCACCAGAAACCTCGCAAGTAATTAACCATGCAACCCCATCATAGGCGGTGGGACTCTCCCACTTAGCTCGAAGCCACTATTACACAACTCTGGAATTTACCAGGATTCTTAATCTCCTATTGACATAATCCTTGCGCAATCCACTGCCAACATGCTCGACATCTCACTGTAGAAACCCCCCTTTTTTATACTCAGAATCGTCAACAACATTTCGCACGACCGATCCCTTCGCTGTGTAACCAATAGAATGCTTCGCAGAAGCTCGCCAACCACGCGATCGCTAACCTGCTCACAGGGATGAACTACCCGTGGAAATCACTCCCGACATCTCCCAGCGCTGCTACATGGGGTACAATCATTACGACATCAATACCCCATCCTGAGTCTGAGCTCACTTTCCAGCTGCACAGGTCCATTTGCCCCTCGTGGACATCATTTAAATGTGCGGCAACGCCTTTCCAATTCAAAGTTATGCTGCATCCTTCTTCATTTAAGCGGCTCCTTTCCGTTATATTAAATTTCCTGCCGCACAAGAACCCCTACTTCGAATTAGATCCATAGGCTTCAATCGCCAGCCACTATAATTCCCAAATCACTCCAGACTTTCCTTAAGGTGCGTAACCACCCTACCACCAAGCCCATATACAACATCCGTCGCTCTCCCACTTTGGGCAAACTCACTTCTTTAATCAGCTACCTGACCTTTGCTTCATACACCTGGCCTTTTAGAAGTTTAAAACTCCGCCTGACACTTCCCGCACGCATTTCTCATCTTTTGCTGCTCGGTTGTTGCCTTAATAAAATCTATCTTCATAGCACTTGAGTCCACAAATCGCTACTAACTTTAAACCTTTCCGAAGGTCATCTTTCTCGAACCGCCAACATTAGAAATACTGATTCAATCCTGAACCTCCGCACCCTGCGATATCTGACAGTTGTATCTCCAATACTATTTCATAATACCTTGCCCCAAAGGCGAATTGTAGCAGATCATAGCACCGACAAACTTAACACGTTCAATTAGGACAACGACACCCCATCATAGGAGAAAGCTCCACCATGCTTGCAAATACCAAGTCTCATTACTTCCACCAGCCCACATCTGACCATCCTTAGTCCGCTTGCCTTTCCCCTGCCGGGAGAAAAATACTGAATCCCTTGATTAAGCACTGAGTAAACCTCCCTTCAAGTCATTCATTGCCCCGACACGTGGGCAACATCCTACCATAATATCACTACTGAGGAACAGTCATTCATAGGAATCATGGCAACTTGTGCCTAGCCCCAAAGCCCTCCGAAGTACCGTTACTAAGCTGAAACAATAAAATATCCTTCCATACGGCGACGATAATAGTCCAATCAACTATACTGGGAGAAACATCCCGCACCACATCCGTAGTACCATCATGACTCTTCAATTCTCGATTTATAACAAGCGCTTTGCATCGCGTAAGATTGAGTAGGAATGAAACAAAGGCGTAAGCCTCACAGGAATCAAATCGCACGATAAGGAATCAAGAAGGGAAGTACTCCTAACAGTCCTGCAGCCTCCCGAGGATAAGTACAGACGTCTCCGTACCGATCCGCGAGACTCTATTAGACTTGCTCATGACTCGTGAGACCCTAGGAACCTAGTGCTCTAATACCATGTTGTCACGATCCAAAATCCATTAAGGGTCGTGATGGGCTGTCAGGCAAGCCAACCAAATACTTAATTAAACTCCAATTTTAACAATTTTGAAAACCAAGATTTTCCTTTAAATTTCATAAGTAACAAGATAACTGCTTCAATTCAAATTAAATACTAGCAATCAATACAAAAATATTTAAAAACCATCCCAGAACCCGGTGTCACAAGTGCATGAGCATCTACTCATAAGGAAATAGAATACAATACAACATCCGTCCGGAATACAGTGGACAGAAAGAAAATACAATTTACTGGAAGGGACTTTACTAGCTGCGGGCCGCCTCGAATAATACAACTCACCTAGTCCCCGAATCATCCGTGCTGCTACGCCCAGTGGGCTGCTAGAGATAAATATACCTGTGCAACAAAAATGCACAGAAGTGTAGTATGAGTATGTAGACAACGTGTACTCAATGAGTATCCCGTCTAATCTCGAAGAAGTAGAGACGAGATGGTCAACTTCGACACTTACTAGAGGTGAATTGACAATATACTAAAAATGTGAGAAAATCATGGATTTATATAGCAGTCCTAATTCACGAAGCCAGAAAACAGGTAAACACCTTCAACAAATAATAAAGGATTTTCAAGATTTACTCTTCATTATCTTATCAATTTATATCAAGCCACGAAAGGCAATATCACATTTAAAATTCTCAAGAAACAATATAACATGCGCAAATCACACCGAGGCAACAACCCGATCCAACAGAAATAAACTCTGCACTGCCGAGGGTCGACGGCGCGACCATAGATGAATCTATTTAATCTGCCGAGGCATTCGGCCCGATCCATAAATAAACACATACCCTGATCGCGAATCATGCACGCAACGCAGGTACACATAGAGATACATGCTCAATCAGTCAATTAAGAACTTATCGGGAATATTTATCCAAATAAAATAAGTTTCTCTTTTAACTAATTCAGGA
>NW_017672343.1:7670-10707 GCF_001879085.1 Nicotiana attenuata
AAATTTCTATCTTTAGCCAAATGGCTCCAAAATGACCTACGGACCTCCAAATTCACTTCCGATTGCGCTCCCAACTCCAGAATCACCATACGGAGCTATTCTTAGACTCGGAATCCCAAACGGACATCGATAACACTGAAATGCACTTCAAGCCAAACTTAAGAAATTTCTTCAAAAATGCTAACTTCCACCATAGGCGCCAAAACGCTCCCGGGTTATCCAAAACCCGCACCGGGCATACGCCCAAGTCCGAAATCATCATACGAACCTGCTGGAACCTTCAGATCCCGATTCCGAGGTCGTTTACTTAAAATTTCAATCCTAGTTCATTCTTTCAACTTTAAGCTTCCGAAATGAGAATTCTCTTTCCAAATCCACTCTGACTTCCCGGAATTCAATTCTGACCACGCGCATAAGTCATAATGCCTGAAATGAAGCTGTTCATGGCCTCCGACTGCTGAACGGAGCGCTAGGACTCAAAATGACCGATCGGGTCGTTACAATTTTCGTTGGTTTTAGTTACTAATTTCTGTTATGATGGCAGTTCATAAACCATTTTCTTCCTTCACCATGGACGAGAATTGCTGGGTACATTGTTTTTGAACTTTGAAATTATGAATTTGTCATGTTCACTCTCCTAGACTATACATTTGACATTTTAAATTAAAGTAATTTCAAATTAAAGGCATTTCAGAGCCAATCTACAGATTCTTGTCTATATGGCTGACTACACTTAAAAGTGTGAAATACCCAAACGAGACGTCTTTTGATTCGTTTGTCATATTTGATATCATATAGAACAGTTCGTTTAAATTGTAATCATAAAAGGTCTATATATTATTAAAAAGAGAGGAAAAAGCTCTCTCCTTAAGCCAAGTGGAGCCTATAAAAATGCTACATGGCATAAGTGGAGAGGAAAAACCCTCTCCTTAGACCATCTCCAACCCAACGCTTTACGCCAAACGCTATTTTGGTGTAAGATTTGGATTTTGGTGCTCCAACCCAACACCATTTCTTACACCATTTTGGTGTGTGAATAATATTACACCGAATTATAATACTTTTAGTTTAATATATTACAAATTTTGTAATTACTTATACTTTTTATGTAATATTTTTATAATATTAATTTTACATTCTAATTTTGGTGTATAATTTTTATAAATTAATTTTCATATATTTTATTATTATATAAAATTCTAAGTTAATTTTATTATAAGTTATAACTGTATAAAAATATATAACCATAAAAAATGAAAAGTGCAAATCTAAGATATAATTTGTTGTTAATAAATAACACGGTGTTCATTAAATAACATAAACATAAATATTTAATATAGTAGCGATTAACATAGATTTTAATTAAAAATACATTAAACAACATAATAGAATGAAAAAATTACAACAATAATCTAGTACTCTAGTAGGGCGCTTCAACATCTACCAATATCATTAAAATATTGATTGTATGGGACAAAAGATAGTTGTGGTTATGGTTGTTGAAATCGTTGATTTCTTTTATCCATTATTCGTTTTTGTTCTTGTTGAATAAATTCACGAATATTTGGATCATTAATAGAATCTAAATTTGACAATTAATTTTTATTTTCTTGTTTAAATTCTTTTAGTTTCAAAGCTCTATCTTTTATCTCAATGTCTCGCTGCCTGTCTGCACTTCACTTTGCCAACAACTCAACAAGCCGACTATTTTCTGATTGGACCATTTTCATTGCCGATGAAAAACCTTAATTGTTTTAGACTCATTTTTATTTGAATTATCCATTAATATGTATAATGTATAATATTTGCTTATAATTTATGTTATTTAAAAATTTGTGGTATAAAATAATTTTATATTAAATGTGTAAGGCCCCAAAAAATTTTGCTAAGTAATTTAGGATTTCGTGGTGCCAGGTAGGCTAATTATAATATTTTACGTGCTATTAACATAATGGACATCAATTGGATATGGTAAATAAGTGTATAAGTCATATAATAAGTGTTGATACCCAATTTTTCCCTATGTATTTTTTATACCTTCAAAATAGCATATGTATGCATATATAATGTATGTCCAAGTGTCTCATTATTTTTTCTTAATTTTTTAAGGTTCTTAAATAAATTTATTTTCCTATTTTATCCATAAAAACCTAATAATTATTTCTAAAATTATCATTTTTGGTGATTCACTTGTTGAACTTTTATATTTACGCTAAGATATAGCTAAGGGAATTTTTGCATATTTTTAAAAAATTATTTAGTATTTTTAAGGCTAAATTGTATAATTACAATATTAGCCTCTTTTAGGATTTAATTGCGTTTATGTTCATTAAAATTAAGTCCAGTGTTTTTTAAATGGTTAATTATATGTCATAAATCATATTAGGACTTTTAATTTGTTTCCAGAAATCAATTTACTATTTTTATAATTTTAAAAAGAGGAAAAGTGGCTATATAAATTGTATCCCAAATTGGGTTTCAATTATAACCTAAATCAAGCCCCCAATCTCCCCAGCCCAATTCCATTTTTTAACCCAATTACCCCGACCCAATTTAAAATTGAACCAACCCAAACCCGGACTCCCCACCTAACACCTTTAATCCCAGCCCTTGGTCGTTTAGATCAACGGCTCCCATTACCCCTTTCTTTTTTTAACCCAAACGACCCTTTTACCCTACTTCATTATTCACCTACCGCCGCCCTTGAATTCCCCCTTCTCTCTCAATTCTCTCTGAAACTCTCATGAACCCTAGCCGCCGCCCTCTCACCCCACCCTAATACCTGCCTAATCTATGACCTTCAGTGGTCATTTGAGGCCTGTACTAGCCTTCCATGGCTCCTATGTGTTGGGTTCTATGGTTTCATGACCAGACCTCGAAGGAGTCTGGTCTAGTCCTTGATCGACTGCTGTTCATGGCTTTTCTCCGGTCATCCCTGACTTTTCTCCGGCCAGCCATGGCCGTTCGAGTCAGATCCTTGACTCTTCTGGTTAGATCGGTAACTTTCAAGGCCTTTCTCACCTTTTCTGGGTTTTTC
>NW_017672343.1:12298-103398 GCF_001879085.1 Nicotiana attenuata
ATGATTCCAAACCCCTGACCCCTGTGCAAAAATGCTGATTCTGTGCAGTGTTATCTTTACTACTACTATTTTCCAATTACCCTTACCCTTTACAATTCTCAACCCAGTTTTAAACAGATCTCTGTCTCTGCACTTCCACTATACTCTTAGACTTAGGTTTTGCCCCTCTTGTGTGAGCCTTGCCTTGGGACCCATGAGCTCCCTCTGAACTTGGACACATATGGGTTGGCCCTTCCACACTGCACTCATCTATATCTGGTTATGCAAACTTGGGTGTAAGCACTGCCCGGGGTCTTTTGAGACCCTTAGGGAACTTTGACACACTCAAGTCTGAGAAAGGCTTTGAAACAAGTGGCATTTGAGGTGTTTTGTTCCATAACTCAGAGAGGAAGTCAGAATCAGGCTTTCTATAGTTGTAACTTCTTATTTTACATATTTTTGATGTAATTCAGAAATTGGTCTGTAATAATTTGTAAACAGATATTGGGGTTGGCTAGTGGAAAGGGATGGGTAACTATGCATGTTTAGCTATTAGAAGGGTAGATAACATTCCTATAGGACCTGTTTTAAATTCCTCATGTTTTTAATTCTACATTTAGATAACATGCCTATAGGATCTGCTTTAAATGCTGCATGTTTTATTCTACCTAGATATCCTGCCTATAGGATCTATTTCAAATTTTGCATTTTTTTATTCTACATCTAGATATCCTGCCTATAGGATCCGCTTTCAAATTCTGCATATTTTAATTTCACACTTAGAAATCATGCCAATAGGGTCTAATGGTTACTATCATACATTATGTCCATAAGCTAAAATCAGGTTCTAAACTAGGTGTCATGCCTATAGGGTTAAATATCAATATAGAAATCATGCCTATAGGAATCTCAAATAAATCCTGCCTGCTTCGTTTCATGTTCGACTAGATATCATGTCTATAGGAATTTAAACAGCAATAGTAGAGATCATGCCTATAGGATCTGGAACCAGTCAAGTTTAAAATCAGTTCGATACTGTTCTGAACCAGTCTTGAGCAACCTACTCTCCTTTTATTAATACGGTTTAGAAAGCATGCCTATAAGATCCAACTCGTCCGTTTAAAGAATTATTACTGCTTTGCCATTTTTGAATCAGTAATAGACATCATGCTGATAGGGTATCATCAATGCACACTTAGGTAAGCCTTATGTAATAACGATAAAATTGAAACCGTCTTTGTTTAATTAGCAACTGCTACAACCAGCAGGCAGGACTGATTCAGACTTTTTATCTGAGTTATGTAATAAATTGGTCTGCTTCAACAACTGAAACTCCCCTTGCCTTAGTACTTTAGATTTAGACCCTGACTGTGTTTTTTTTTTAACCGTGGTTTCCGGGCATCGCTTTGCGAACCCGACTAGCTGTACCCACCGGGACCCGCTGTTTCAATGCGTGCACCATAGTTAGTTCCACGGGGCCCTGGAGACGCGGCCGGTTTATAATGCCCCCTGACTATGTTTAAGTCATGCTATTTATGTGCTTTGCTTGAGGAGGTATACATGAGCCTTTTAGTTGTTTACATGTTTCCCCCATATGTGCGGTCTTATGTGTTTTTGTATGTCACCTTAGCTTTTTCACCTTTTGAAACCTAAAAGTCAACCTAATATCCCTCCCCTTTAGGAATAGTAGTCCTAAGTTCCTCCGAGACTGATAGGAATGGGACGCGTAATAGCATGCAATATTGGTCGAGACTAATCCGCGCTTTAATACCTCGACGGGGTGGGAATGGTAGATGTGGATATGATGACCGGTGCGCTAATACCACGTGTAGCCCCTCTTTTGAGGAGTGATTACCGGGTATTGCATTGATGTGATCCATATTATAAATAAACCTAGGACCCCTTTTTCTTTTTCATTTGCCACTTCTTTTCAAAATCCGCCTTTTAATAATTGCTCTTTCGAACTTTTTTGTGTATTTAAAATCCCTTCTTATTTGAGCCCTGTTTGTTTACTTGTTAATTGCACAAATTCACAAAAACTATCTGGCCGGAAACCACACTAGTGGATCCTGAGGGGTGCCTAACACCTTCCCCTTAGGATAATTTCAAGCCCTTACCCTATCTCTGGTTATCAAAAAACTTAGTAGTGAACCTTGTAGGTGTCCTAATGCACGCTATATCATTAGGTGGCGACTCTTCAAATGCAAAACCCAGTTCCCAAAAGGAATGAGTTGTCCTATGCCCAAATGTCATAAACCCGATTTTCCGATGCAAAGAGGGAAAAGAGGGGGCGCAACAGCATGTCGACTTTGCTGGGGACTTCTTTAGGCTTTTACCATTTCAGATTATTCTTGTGAATTTGTACCTCTCCCTATGTGCAATTATCTGTTTAATTCATTTAAGCATTTAATTTCTTCTTTAGAAGCTAAACTGACATATCTTCCTTGTTTTCTTTCCTTTATTGCTTTACATTTATGAAACTGCTGTATTTATCACTTTCCTAATATGCAAATACATGTCAACATGCTTTTAATTGTTGCATAATCATGCTCAACATCATACTCCACTCGTTCCAAAACAAATACTGTAGCAACGCTTATAATGAGTGGTTGCGCTCTTCCTATATCATTACCTCCTAAATTCGGAAAGGCATATTTGCGGTAAAACTAGTCGATCAGTGGTGCAGTCGACAGTTCCAAGCCTTCCCCCTTGAGTTGTCCGCTCAAGGGTACCAGTCTAAAACCCCATAGAAACCTTACTGTTCAAATTGTGCATGCATCATGGTCAAACCTAGCCGGATCAGTTATTTTGTCCCCATAATGATCCTTTAAGATAGCATTGTCCAAAGTCCATTGGGTTTCCCTAAACCCTAACGGGCGTCACCACGTTCTGTGCATTCATTTGGAGAACTAGATGCTTCATGCTAATTGTTGATATTAAATAGTCGAGTCTGGTGGGGGTAGGGGCCTAACCTTATTTGCCTTGCAGAAATACGGGGCACGAA
Source organism: Nicotiana attenuata (assembly GCF_001879085.1). NCBI lineage: Eukaryota > Viridiplantae > Streptophyta > Magnoliopsida > Solanales > Solanaceae > Nicotiana > Nicotiana attenuata. The sequence goes on from NW_017672343.1 coordinate 15,282, forward strand.
GTCCCCAGATTCGGCATGGTCACCAAAATCCACCCAAGATTGCTGAGTTGGTGGGAAGATTTGCATTCTAGTGACAAAATCTCAAAAGGGTTGAAGACTGTCAAAAGGCTGAAGGGACCGAAGGCGGATATCTAGCCAGAGCATACCTGTTGTTGGGACTTCGTGAGTTGGGGAAGCTGTTCGACGGAGCCAAGGATGCCGAATCTGGGGAAGGTCCATCTGGGACCAAGTAGATAGGAGTTTATTTTTCGCTTTATAAATGTAATAAGGCTAGTGGCCATTAGTGACTCTTATTTCTTGTTTATTTAGTGTCAATTTGGGATTCGTCTTATTTTTATCAATAAAATGAGGCATTTAGCATTCTAAGTTCTCCAAATCAATCTGTTGCTAGGCCTACTTCGGGCACAACGAGGTCCCCAAATTAGGACATGCTTTACATTCCTGCACTATGTGTTTAAATATTGCAATACTTTTTATAATCCTCACTGACTTGATTACCTTTTGTTTTATTTTTGTTTTTTATTATTCCCTTCCCCAAAAGGTTTGTTCATGCACTCTGGCATCATCATCTTACTTCACAAGATCCAGAGGGGCACATCTCAAGAATTGGAGCATCAGGACAACCAAAAGAGCCCGACAAGCCTCGGGGTAGCAAGGCTAAAACAAGCACTATTCACTATTTTATTTACTAAATGATTTTCTTTTCGGATTTTTTAATTTCCGCAATAAGATCTTCAATGTTCAAAACAATTATTCAATCTATCAAAAGCACGTTTGATTTTTATTATGAATTAATATTTATTGCTATCGTTTTCCTCCTTACTTTACCAATACAGCATTACTATTACTTATCTTGATGAACCAATGACTGTGACATGCAATGAGACAACGCAACAAACGGACATTGATTCAGAGGAAGATGACATACCGGATGAGATTGTCAAAGAAGTTGAGAACTTTAAGAACAGACCTAAGTCCAACCTGGACGAGACCGAAATTGTTAACCTGGGAGATACAGAAAATGTCAAAGAAACACGAATCAGCATTCACTTATCGCCGTCAGAAAGGAAGGAATACACAGAATTCCTAAAGGAATATGAGGACATATTCGCCTGGTCGTATGATGACATGACTGGTCTGAGTACATCTATTGTGGCCCATAAACTGCCAATCGATCCGACATGTCCTCCGGTAAAGCAAAAGCTCAGAAAGTTCAAGCCGGATATAAATTTGAAAATCAAAGAAGAAGTCACTAAGCAAAGTCAAAGCTAAGGTTCTCAAGGTAGTAGAATACCCGACATGGTTAGCCAACATCGTGCCAGTACCAAAGAAGGACGGGAAGGTTAGAGTCTGTGTCGATTACCGGGATCTCAACCGGGCCAGTCAAAAAGATGACTTCCCTTTGCCGAACATACACATCCTGATTGACAATTGCGCCAAGCATGAACTGCAGTCATTTGTAGACTGCTTCACTGGTTATCATCAGATTTGGATGGATAAAGAAGAAGCTGAGAAAACGGCTTTCATTACACCGTGGGGAATGTACTGTTACAAGATGATGCCGTTCGGCCTGAAGAATGCAGGGGCCACCTACATGAGGGCTATGACCACCATCTTTCGTGATATGATACACAAGGAGATAGAGGTATATGTGGATGATGTTATCATCAAGTCCAAGAAGGCCACTGATCACATAGAAGATCTGAGGAAGTTCTTCAACAGATTGTGGAGGTACAACCTGAAACTAACCCCGCAAAGTGTGCATTTAGGGTTCCTGCTGGGAAGTTGCTTGGGTTTATTATGAGCCGCCGAGGAATAGAACTGGACCCATCAAAGGTCAAAGCCATTCAAGAATTACCACCGCCAAAGAACAAGAAGGATGTGATGAGTTTCTTGGGAAGACTTAACTATATCAACCGGTTCATAGCACAGTCTACGGTTATTTGTGAGCCAATCTTTAAGATGTTGAAGAAGGACGCCGCCACCAAATGGACGGATGACTGCCAAAAGTCCTTCGACAGAATCAAAGAGTACTTGTCAACACCATCAGTTTTGGTCCCGCCTGAGCCAGGTAGACCCCTATTACTCTACCTCGCAGTATTGGATGGAGCTTTCGGTTGCGTTCTGGGGGCAGCATGATGAAATAGGGAGGAAGAAGCATGCCATCTATTATCTCAGTAAGAAGTTCACCCCATACGAGGCCCGGTATTCTCTGTTAGAGCGCACTTGTTGTGCTTTGACTTGGGTAGCTAAGAAGCTGAGGCATTACTTCTGCGCCTATACTACATATCTCGTATCAAGGATGGACCCTTTGAAGTACATCTTTCAGAAGCCCATGCCCGCCGGCAAGCTAGCCAAGTGGCAAATCATGTTGAGTGAGTTCGACCTTGTTTACGTAACTCCAAAAGCGGTCAAGGGGCAAGCACTGGCAGACCACTTTGCCGAGAATCCTGTGGATGGAGAATACGAACTCCTGACAACGTATTTTCCTGATGAAGAGGTATCATTCATAGGAGAAGATATTGCAGAATCCTATGACGGTTGGAGAATGATTTTCGATGGAGCAGCAAATTTCAAAGGAGTTGGCATAGGAGCAGTCCTAGTATCAGAAACCGGTCAGCATTATCCGGTGTCCGCCAAACTCAGGTTCCCGTGCACCAACAATATGGCCGAGTACGAAGCTTGCATCTTAGGGCTCAAAATGGCCATTGACATGAACATTCAAGAGCTGCTAGTAATTGGAGATTCAGACTTACTTATACATGAGGTACAAGAATAATGGGCAACCAAGAACTCCAAGATACTCCTATATCTGCCTCATGTACAGTAATTGAGGAAAAGGTTCACGAAGATGGAGTTCCAACATGTTCCCAGAGTCCAGAATGAGTTCGCCGACACATTGACTACCCTGTCATCTATGATACAACATCCAGACAAGAATTTCATTGATCCCATTCCAGTAGAGATCCATGATCAGCCAGCTTACTGTGCCCATGTTGAAGAAGAAGCAGACGGAAAGCCTTGGTTTCATGATATCAAGGAATATTTGGCAAAAGGAGAGTACCCAGAGCTTGCAAATCCTACTCAGAAACGCACACTTCGGAGATTGTCCAACAACTTCTTTCACAGCGGAGGAATCCTATATAGGAGGACTCCCGATTTGGGATTACTAAGGTGTGTCGACGCAAAGGAAGCATCCAAGCTACTAGAGGAAATTCATGCTGGGACCTGCGGTCCGCATATAAATGGTTTTGTCTTAGCAAAGAAGATACTCCGAGCTGGTTACTTTTGGATGACTAAGGAAACGGACTGCATCCAGTATGTCCAAAAATGCCACCGCTGTCAAGTACATGCAGATATGATAAAGGTACCTCCAAATGAGCTTAATGCAACAAGCTCACCTTGGCCGTTCGCTGCTTGGGGAATGGATGTTATTGGACCAATCGAGCCTGCCCTTTCCAACGGGCACAGTTTTATCCTAGTAGCAATCGATTATTTCCCCAAATGGGTCGAAGCGGCATCTTACAGAGCAGTGACTAAGAAAGTCGTGGCAGACTTTGCCCGCGACCGCATTGTTTGTCGATTTGGGATTCCAGAGTTAATTATTACTGATAATGGCTCCAACCTCAACAACGACTTGATGAAAGCTATGTGTGAAACCTTCAAGATCAAACACAAGAAGTCCACAGCCTATAGGCCTCAAATGAATGGAGCCGTAGAAGCCGTCAACAAGAATATCAAGAAGATATTGAGGAAAATGATAGAGAATCATAAACAGTGGCACGAGAAGTTATCATTTTCTCTATTTGGGGTATCGCACCATAGTCCGCAATCAACCGGGGCAACCCCCTATATGTTGGTTTATGGTACAGAGGTCGTCATTCCCGCCGAAGTAGAAATTCCTTCCCTAAGGATCATGCAGGAAGCTGAGCTCGACCACGCAGAGTGGGTGAAAAGTCGTTATGAGCAACTAGCCCTTATAGACGGAAAAAGAATGAATGCAGTTTGCCATGGTCAACTCTATCAAAATAGAATGTCCAGAGCCTTCAACAAGAGAGTCAAGCCAAGACATTTCACACCGGGACAGCTGGTGCTAAAGAAAAATTTTCCGCATCAAGATGAAGCCAAAGGGAAGTTCTCCCCCAATTGGCAGGGCCCATACATGGTTCACCGGGTTTTGGCAGGAGGAGCCCTCATACTCACAGAAATGGACGGAGAAGTTCGGCCAAAGCCGATTAATTCAGATACAGTCAAATTCTACTATGTGTAATCTTTATGTTTTCCCTACATGACGAATATTGAACTACGCCTGACCTGATTCCCGTTTAAGAGAGGATACGTATGCAGCCCTATGGGTTCGGTCACAATTCAATAAAATTTTCATTTCCCCCCGAAATTGGAAACTGGGGCAGAATTTTGAGGAGGACCCTCAAAATTCCGAAGTAATTTCAGTCGATCGCCGCACGAGCAGCAGTTAGAAGCATCAACCCATTAAACTGGGGCAGAATTTTGAGGAGGACCCTCAAAATTCCATAGCAAGAGAGGTTGCAATGTCCTGAACCACGTCACAGTCGTCGGTTCATCTAAAAGTTATTCTTAATTATATACTTATGTCATATTTTTACAAAATCATGCATGTTTATTACTGAAATTGCCTTGTCTAGCAACACTACCCCAATGACACATACAATATCACCAGATCAAAGCCGAGCAGGTCAAGCAGAGCCAGCAGGGATACGAACTAACCTCCCCCCTTTTACAAAACTCACGATTTTTCTTTGGATGCAGGCACTTGGATTGCGAAATCATCAAACATACTATACACTCACGAGACAAACATTGTTCAGGAATACAACTCTTATAACTATTGCACTTACCCAGATTTGCTATCCACACACACCAGTGACATTCCGTGTGTCACAATGTCCCCAGTAGTCACAATATCGCAATCTGCTACCAGCTAAGAAAGCTCCGTTTCCATTTGCCATTTTATTTCTTGCATAAGGCTACCATTCTGCCTTCCGAGACTAAACGCTGTCTCCATCTGTATTTTTGCATTGCATAAGGCTACCATTCTGCCTTCCGAGACTAAAACGCTGTCTCCATCTGCATTTTTGCATTGCATAAGGCTACCATTCTGCCTTCTGAGACTAAACGCTGTCTCCATCTGCATTTCTGCATTGCATAAGGCTACCATTCTGCCTTCCGAGACTAAATGCTGTCTCCATCTGCATTTCTGCATTGCATAAGGCTACCATTCTGCTTCCGAGCTAAACTGCTGTCTCNCCCACCTAACCCCTTTAATCCCAGCCGTTGATCGTTTAGATCAACGGCTCCCATTACCCCTTTCCTTTTTTAACCCAAACGACCCCTTTACCCTACCTCATTCCTCACCAACCGCCGCCTCTGAATCCCTCTTCTCTCTCAACTCTCTCTGAAACTCTTACAAACCCTAGCCGCCGCCATCAAACTACACCCTAATCCACCCTAAGCCCTGCCTAATCCATGGCCCCTCGTGGTCACTTGAGACGTGTAGGGACCTCCTATGGCTCCTGGGTGTTTGTTCTTGTGGTTTCACGGTCAGACCTTGAGGGAGTCTGGTCCAGTCCTTGTTCGATTTCAGTTCGTGGCTCTTCTCCGGTCATCCTTGACCTTTCTCCGGCCAGCCATGGCCGTTCGAGTCAGATCCTTGACTCCCCTGGTTAGATCGGTAACTTTCAGGGCCTTTCTCACCTTTTCTGGGTTTTTCGAAACCCTAATCTTTAAGATCTTTCAACTTTCTTTCAGATTTGCTTTAGATCTGTACTTTCTATGACTTTCTTAAGTGTTTCTCGAAGGTTCTTTAACCTGCTTTCAAAAACGACTCTTCATTTTTTCCGATTAGGGTTTTCTTTTAAGTTATTTCAAAAAATCTCTTCTCTGATTTAACGTGTTTCTAATTTTGCTATGTTTTGTTCATGTTGTTCTTCTATCTGAGTTAGCACGTTTAAACCCTAATTTCTTTTGGGTCTCAATCGAGTTCCGAGGCTATTTGTTAGATGTGTGCTTGTTTGTTTAAATTCTTGCTTGACTTGTCTGTTTACCATCTTTTGAACTCGATTGTTGTTGAAAACCCTAGGTCTTTGGGTCTGAAATTATTTGTTCGAACACTTGACTCGATTGAAAGTTCTTGTTCCAGACCCTCTTTTCTTTATGTGACTTATCTGATTTTTACTATCTTTCAACTCGACTATGGCTGAAACCCTAACTTTTCAAAAGGTTTCCTCACCCGTTACTATGAGACCTTAACTTGTTTGACTCTCTTCTTCACTTTGGCTATATGTGTGAGCCCTGACTATCTATTGAATCCTATGTTTATTGCTACGATTATTGCATGTTGTTTCTTCTGCCAATGTGCTTGGCCTCGCATGTCTAATGTCTTCCGTTCACTCTGTTTATATACTAAAGTGCAGAAGCATGTTTCTTCTTTGATTGACCCTAATCGTGTGACTGATTTCAAAGCTTTTCTTTTATGAACCCTAATTTCACTCGCCTGTTTAGAATTGATTGATTCTTTTCCCTTTTACTGAAATATTTACCTTGCTGAATCCTTTTAAAAAATAAGCATATTTTCGTAATCAGACTTGATTTTTCACTGCATGCTTTTACTACTCCTTTTATGGCAATAATCAGTCTGTCTCTAAACTGATTTCTTTCCTTATTTGAATATGTTACAACCCGTTAAACATTGATTCCGTAATTAAAGGGAATCACTTGTATAATTGATTCTGATTGTTGATTGTTTCCATATTTGTATTAAACTTTACTTATTACCCCTCCTTCACTCATTTTCAAAAAACTATAAATACCCTGCACCCCTCTTCTTTCAAACGGACGAACAAAACCATCTGAGTTCAGAACACACACTTCACTCAAAACTCTCTCTCTTTTCTCTGTTACTACTTGTGCTTGCTGCTTTGTCTAGCCGGCTGAAAGCCATGGCTAGGCTGTGGAAATTTGTTTACCTTTTCCTTTCTGCATTCGCTTCTTACTGGTATGTCCTAGTTAATTTTCTAGCATCAACAACAACATGTCTCTTTACTATTTCCTTCACTCTTGCCTGTTTCCTGCTTATGTTTAATCAAGTTTCATCACTAAGCATGTTGTAAATTAATGTGTTCCTTTATGTATAAATACTTTGTCAGTTATTTGATTATGTGATTATGACTCATGAATCCCAAACCCCCATATCCCATATGTGCGTGTATTCTCTGGTTGGTTTGAGGGCATGTCAGCATTAGACATTTCTGTGCATGACCCAAACTTGACCCTCCCTGGGGTCATATGCTTCATATCCCCTCTATGTGTTTTGTTCTCTGGCTGGTTTATGGGCATACCACCACCATCTATTGCTGTGCATGTCCAAACCTGACCCCTCCTAGGGTCATATGCTCCCTGCAATGTATTCCCAAACCCCTGACCCCTTGTGCAAAAATGCTGATTCTGTGCAGTGTTAGCTTTACTACTACTATTTTCCAATTACCCTTACCCTTTACTATTCTCAACCCAGTTTTAAACAGATCTCTGTCTCTGCACTTCCACTATACTCTTAGACTTAGGTTCTGCCCCTCTTGTGTGAGCCTTGCCTTGGGACCCATGAGCTCCCTCTGAACTTGGACACATAAGGGTTGGCCCTTCCACACTGCACTCATCTCTATCTGGTTATGCAAACTTGGGTGTAAGCACTGCCCGGGGTCCTTTGAGACCCTTAGGGAACATTGACACACTCAAGTTTGAGAAAGGCTTTGAAACAAATGGCATTTGAGGTGTTTTGTTCCATAACTCAGAGAGGAAGTCAGAATCAGGCTTCCTATGGTTGTAACTTCTTATTTTACATATTTTTGATGTAATTCAGCAATTGGTCTGTAATAATTTGTAAACAGATATTGGGGTTGGCTAGTGGAAAGGGATGGGTAACTATGCATGTTTAGCTATCAGATGGGTAGATAACATGCCTATACGACATGTTTTAAATTCTGCATGTTTTTAATTCTACATTTAGATAACATACCTATAGGATCTGCTTTAAATGCTGCATGTTTTATTCTGCACCTAGATATCCTGCCTATAGGATCTATTTCAAATTCTGCATTTTTTTATTCTACATCTAGATATCCTGCCTATAGGATCCGCTTTCAAATTCTGCATATTTTAATTCCACACTTAGAAATCATGCCAATAGGGTCTAATGGTTACTATCATACATTATGTCCATAAGCTAAAATCAGGTTCTAAACTAAGTGTCATACCTATAGGGTTAAATATCAACATAGAAATCATGCCTATAGGAATCTCAAATAAATCCTGCCTGCTTCGTTTCATGTTCGACTAGATATCATGTCTATAGGAATTTAAAAATCAGCAATAGTAGAGATCATGCCTATAGGATCTGGAGCCAGTCTAGTTTAAAATCAGTTCGATACTATTCTGAACCAGTCTTGAGCAACCTACTCTCCTTTTATTAATACGGTTTAGAAAACATGCCTATAAGATCCAACTCGTCCGTTTAATGAATTATTACTGCTTTGCCATTTTTGAATCAGTAATAGACATCATGCTCATAGGGTATCATCAATGCATACTTAGGCAAGCCTTAGGTAATAACGATAAAATTGAAACCGTCTATGTTTAATTAGCAACTGCTACAACCAGCAGGCAGGCCTGATTCGGACTTCTTATCTGAGTTATTTAATAAGTTGGTCTGCTTCAACAATTGAATCTCCCCTTGCCTTAGTACTTTAGATTCAGACCCTGACTGTGTTTAACTCATGATATTTATGTGCTTTGCTTGAGGAGGTATACATGAGCCTTTTGTTGTTTACATGTTTCCCCCTTATGTGCGGTCCTATGTGTTTTTGTATGTCGCCTTAGCTTTTTCACCTTTTGAAACCTAAAAGTCAGCCTAATATCCCTCCCCTTTAGGAATAGTAGTCCTAAGTTCCTCCGGGACTGATAGGAATGGGACAGGTAATAGCATGCAATAGTGGTCGAGACCAATCCGCGCTTTAATACCTCGACGGGGTGGGAAGGGTAGATATGGATATGATGACCGGTGCGCTAATACCACGTGTCGCCCCTCTTATGAGGAGTGATTACTGGGTATTGCATTGATGTGATCAATATTATAAATAAAACTAGGACCCCCTTTCTTTTTCATTTGCCACTTCTTTTCAAAATCCGCCTTTTAATAATTGCTCTTTCGAACTTTTTTGTGTATTTAAAATCCCCTCTTGTTTGAGCCCTGTTTGTTTACTTGTTAATTGCACAATTCACAAAAACTATCTCGCCGGGAACCACACTAGTGGATCCTGAGGGGTGCCTAACACCTTCCCCTTCGGATAATTTCAAGCCCTTACCCTATATTTGGTTATCAAACAAACTTAGTAGTGAACCTTGTAGGTGTCCTAATGCACCCTAAATCATTAGGTGGATACTCTTCAAATACAAAACCCAGTTCCCAAAAGGAATGAGTTGTCCAATGCCCAAAATGTCATAAACCCGATTTTCCGATGCAAAGAGGGGAAAAAGGGGGCGCGACAATAAGTAATGTGGGGTCTAATGAGAAGCCTAAGTCTAAGTCAAGTTAGAAAATTACATAATAGGCTAAAATTCCAAATGAGGTCGCACAAATCCACACTTTGGACGAGCATATATAAATATATATAAGGTGTTATGTGATGAACAACATATCAAATGAAATATCTTCGAGTCTAGTTTCTAACGCTTCAAACCGTGCGTCATTTGGACATTCCTACACAAAGATATGATCAAATTACCAAAGGCTTGCAAAATGCAATCCCGTGGCAGATTCTCCGATCGCAGAATCATTATGCGGTCCGCATAATTGATCTGCGACCGCAAAAATGGTCACAAAATGGACCAGTATAGCCTAGTTCTGGGCACCAATTTTGCGGTACATTATGCGATCCGCATAACAATTGTGCGGTCCATTATGCGACCGCAGAACCGAGTTCGGAGGGTTAATTTTCCGATTTTCATAACCCGACCTCATTTTGATAAATAGGCTTTGGGGCTTCATTTGGGCCGATATTATGATGATTAAGAGAATTGTAGAGAGAGAAGGAGGAAGCCTAACATTCTAACCAATCAATCTTTCATCAATCTTCAAGAATCAAGGAAACCAATCACAAGACCTTCATCTAAGAGGTAAAGTTCTATACACTAGACTTTAATTTTGAGTTTAGGGTATAAGATGGGTTATTGAGGTATGATTCTTGGGTGTAATAGTATTGTGTATACATGCATGTACAAATAAGGTTTGTGGGAAGATTGTTGAACACAAATAAGTAAAGATTGAGTTGGGTAATGAAGGAAATCTTGTAGAAGAGCTTTGAAATCAAGATGCACAACTAGTGTTTGATAAAATGCTCAAATGAGCTGAAACCATGAATATCTTCCAAATTTGTGTTCGATTTTGTTATGTCTCAAAGTATATTTGGATTGCTAGAATTTCTGGAATGTTGTAGTAACTTAAGGAAAGCTTAAACAAGGTATGTATGGCTAAACCTCTTTCTTCTTAGAATCGAACCTCTGGTATTCGTATAATTGGTGTAAGTTCCTAAATTGATCATACTAGAATCGTTGCCCTAATGTGTTGTGTTGAAAGATTTATGTTCAATGATTGTTCTAAAATGTTTATCATGTCGTCATGCAATTTGTGAATATGTTTACAAATGTGGAATATGTATTGAGAAAGGCTAAGAATTCATATCAAAGAAATTAAATAAGGATTGTTGTGCCAATTTGTATGAAAAGCCCCTATGTGCTTTAAATTTCCAAGCATTTCCCTCGTGTGTGAAAACGCCTTACATGATAGGCCTTATTGTCGCTGGTGATAATGTTATTGAATATGTAAAAAGGGAAACTTGAATTATGAAATGCGGCCAAGTGCAAAGAAGGACTTAATAAGTAAAGCAACTTGTGCCAATGTATTGAAATATGGAATTGTGGATTTGGTTGACGTCTCAAGGGAGATGGCCTAGCCGATCGGGCCGTGATCGGACGCCATGCCTCATACATGGTGGTGATTGTGCTGGAAATGATTGATTTGAAATTGTGGATTTGGTTGACGTCTCAAAAGAGATGACCTAGCCGATCGGGTCGAGATTGGACTCCGTGGGAACACGGTGGTATTTTGGATTGTGGCACATGGCACTGAGATTATCAACTTAATAAGATGGAAATTTAACCAGAGACTTTGTGATCCTTACTTGATGTTTTTCGTATTTGTTTGAAGCTCTTATTGTACATCATGAATGTTTCCTCTATGTTTCATTGTTCATTCTATTAAGATGGTGTTTTAGCTTTACATACTAGTACTATTCGACAGTATTGATGTCCCTTTTGCCAGGGGTGCTACATCTTTAAATGGATGTAGGTGGTTCCAAGGCAGACAGTGTTGATCGCAGCTAGTGGTGTATCCTCTTCTCCCAGCAGTCTCGGTGAGCCCCCACTTCATCCCGGGGTCATGTTCCGTATCTTTTGATTCTATTATTACTATGTTTTTAGGTATTGCCAGGGCCTTGTTGCCGGCGTTGTCATAACTCTCTCTTTTAAATCTTTAGAGGCTCCGTAGACATTTTGTGGGTTGTGTATGGGTGCTAGAAAGGTCCGATGAATTATGTTGTATTTGGACTCTTATCTCACTAAATCGTAATGTGTATGTATTTGTGAAACTTAACAACGATGTAGCAAAGTGAAATGAATTAGTAATGTTTATATATACACCTCTACTGTTTAATTAATGAAACCATGCCTCCTCTTGGTCATAAGTGAGTTGGGTAGAAAGTGTCTAATAGGCTTGCTCGACCGGGTTCACTCGGTTGAGTGCCGGTCGCGCTCCCCGAGGTTGGGGCGTGACAAACTTGGTATCAAAGCCTAAGGTTTCAAAGTGTCCTAGGATGTCTTGGAGCCATGTCTAGTAGAGTCCTTCTTATCGATGTGTAGTCGACCACATCTATAAGTTGGAGGCTACATGGACATTTAGGAATGTTATCCTTCTTCAACACTCCATATCGTGCGATAAAGCTTGACTATGAGATTGTCTTCTAACTCATGTGTTGAGATTCAAGGTAAGTTTAAACGCTCTTTCGTCTATTCCAAGTAGTGTTCTCATATGACCTGAGAAATGGGCAAGGGCCTGAAAATTAAGGAGATGACACATGTATCTTGTTGAACGAATGGTATGGACATATAGGATAAGTATGAAGTACCATGAATATACTTCAATTGAGAAAAGATGTTAAAAGTGATCACCCACCTCCAAGGAGACGTTGACTTGATAAATAATAAGTAAGCTTGAACAGCACACGTGGGTAGTGTGGGAAGCATGTATATGATCCTAAGGTGTAAAAGAAAATTTGTTATATAAATACGTGATGTATGGAAGGCATGACCATGAGATTAATGATGGGAGTGCAAGTCTCTTCCAGGAGACAAGAAGTTATGAAATGAGAGTCAATCGAACCCTCAATGAGAAGACCCTTGTACTATGAATTTCAAAAGAATCCAGAAATGTACGAAGTTGTATTACACTACTAAAGGTTATTGAAATGAGGAATTAGAATTTCAAACCCGTGTGGCTGGGTAAGAGTAGAAGACTTATGAGGTTAATACCACGACGACATAAATGTCCCTAATAGTCAAACATATATATATATACGAGGGCTAGAGACATGAGGCATATGCCCCTTAAGTTGCTAAATTCAAGACTTATGTCGAAATCCGGGACGTTCACCTCAAGTAAGGGAGGAAGGGCCACAATGAGGCCACTTAAACACCATGAAACAAGAGTAAGACCATGTAGCTATGATGTTTGGATAATTTTTTGAGGACATGTGTAGTATAGAAAAGTGATAATGAGTAACGTGATTCTCTAAAAGGATATGCTAATAATAGGCTACTAGTACCCCAGGAAGGTGGAAGGTTAAGGAAGGTGAATTCTTCATGCATGGAAATGTGAATGATAGGGCCAACAATCCTAGAAACTAGGAATAATGTTTGTAAAGGGAATTTTATTCTTGTTAGAGGGTCGGGAACAATGGAACCCAAGGAAGTACTATAGATCGAAAGTGAAGGGTTGCGAGTTTTTAGAATGGGTTAATCATGAATTTGTGATTTAACCAAAGTTCTAAGGCGTTAAGAGAGGCGGAACGAGTGGGAGAAATAAATGTGATGCTATAAGAACCCAATAGTACATTTGGACTTGATGAAGAGCCTCTTAAAGATCTTACAAGCAAGGAGGTGTTAAGCGATACGCGGGTGAATACAATTTCCCGCAGGTATCCCAGCAAGTGTTGTGAGGTGAGCAAGAAGAATTCCTAACTAAGGAAAGGGACCACGTAACATATGGAGGAGTGCTTAACTATTCACTAATTAGGATGGGTGAGGCGAGAAGAAATGGGAAGAAAATCTATGGAATGAGATGGTCATGGTTATCGTAAAATAGTTTGTATCAGAATGGTGGACTCGCTTAGATGAGTTTGAAGCAGTAAGGAGGGAATGACCCCGCCATTGAATCTGAGAGATATTGTTCAAGAGTTTGTTAGGAGAATGTATCAAGCCATAGAGGGATTGGTAGAACTTGTTGCTAAGGGGAGTACCCTTGTTCCAATTAATGTCACTGCACCACCAAATAATGTAGTATATTAGTATGTTACCAATGTGCGTTAGGGATGTGTAGTCGAGGGGCATCGATAAAGTTATTTCCCTATCAACCTAAAGTCATCAAGTAAGTCAATCCTCAGTACTTCATTATGAACAACACAAAATTTTACTTGATGTACATGTACATCCATATTGAAGAGTTCTCATAAACATGGACTTAACAAGATGTTGAATCACAAAACATTGCGTGCACCTACTCTTTGAACGAGATGCATTATTCGTGAATCCACTCTATCACAAATTCTCTTATTTACATCCTTTTATGGAATTAAGTTTTATAATTATGTCTTTGAATTGAGTTATAACTCTAGGATTAATACTTCTCACTTACTTTCCTAAATTATCAACAAGGGACTATACCCGATGAATTTCTTACAGAATCTTTTTATTTAAATGGACAACATCTACTCGCTTGTGCCTATACATGCACCGTCGTAAAGTTCACCTGTGTGGTTTCAAGTTCCATGTAAAGCATCCCAGTGTTGCGATCCTTCTCGAGTCACTATTTTACTCACTAGTGTATATGGATTCTATGGTTTGAACAGTCACTCTACTCTCTTGCGAGTATCATCACGAAACCTTCTTACTGTCTAGCAACATAAGAGCATACATCAGCACCTATCATACGACTGCATGTCATTCGAAATGGTCACCGTGTGCATAAAGTCTCTCTAAAAATTGAGATCCTCATATCTCCGTCATAGGAAGATCTTGTGCCGCCATCTTAGTATAACTTTCGTGTCACTTGGGACATCCCGCAGTAAGTAGCTCACTTTGTTCCTAGTATTATGGTTGCCTGTGACGTGGTCTTGTATTGCAGTTTGGGAGTTAATATAGCAGAAGCATGTCCAGCTCATAACAAATGTTTATTTTCTCTTTATACCTCCACCACATGTGTTAATTGTGTTCCTTAGTTAGTGAATTCATTGTTCTAGTTTCCCAACACTTGTTCGATAACTATGAGAGAATGTGTCCTTCTATGTGTCACTGTAACACTTCCTTTCTCATAAGTACCCTTAATAGGCTCTCCGTCAAGACCAAACACACCTTTGGGGGGTTATCATAGCACAACGCCTGCTTCTCATGTTTTTCTGTCTTTCATTAGCATCTGGGTATTTCTCAAGTCAAAATCTATGGAGAACTCACTATGAACATCTGCAAACCTTCCATAATTATTTTATACTATCTCATTGGGTTCCGTTGTCTTTACACACTCGACTTCTAGAATCATTAACTATGTTATTATCATGTGCGGGGAGTTTTGCTATCCTTGGCATTCCACCTCCCTGGGTGGATAGGAGTTTTTGTTGTCCCTGGAGCATCATGTTAACCATTAGAACCCCTCTAACCAATACATGATTTCATCCCAATACTAAGAGTTCCTAGCTATGTACAGTGAAAGGTTGAGATTAGATGCTTTCAGATTTTTGCAGGTTGAGATTAGATGCTTTCAGATTTTTGCACATATCATGAGCATATCGATTTGGAAGACAAGTTGTCGTATCTTTATTTCTCTCATATAGGATCAATTATCAGGAAGGGTCAAGCTGTTTGAATTATGATAATCTCATAAGTGTTCAACTTATTTTTCATCCTCATGGGCTTGTGGCATAGATTCCTTGTGTCAGATAATGTTAGGAGTGTAATTCAACTTCATGTATTTTGAAACCCATATCGCATTCAAGGTGCCAGAGTATTCTCATTCTTGATAAACTGATCTTCCCCTACACTCCAGGAGACGGCTGGGTCACGTACTTGAATATTCCTCCTTACTAATTTATATTTCCAATATTTTAGTTAACTCTATGCCCCATTTTGTCAAATCAATGATGTCATCAGAATGAATAATCATGTCAGCGTTATCAGTAGTACGCATCATGACTCTTAGGGTATATAACCGCATGAAATACTCTGCTCAGCACATTGATGGATCCTTGAATAATTCTAGCCCAATCTTGGACCTCATTGTTCCTACTAGTAGTAATCTATCGAGGGTGTACATTCAAGCATGTCAAAAAGGAAGCATCATTCCATGATCAATCATATTGGGTAGGTACTCTATAGTCATATTCATTCTAGCCCATCATAGAATAATGGTTGAAGGTCGCCAAGGGTTCAATTTGGGTGTCCGACATAGATATTTAGAGTTAAAGAAAGTGAGCAAGTTGTTCTCAAGATTTTCTCCATGAAAATACTATGTGAAATGCTAATAAAGGTGAAGTAGGTGTAATGCACTTTGGGATTTGTGGAATCATGAAAGAAGTAGGCCGAACTATGAGTATGGTGTTTCCCCTATTATTGCCCTCCGTGTACCCCATGTTTTCGCGTGCCTATGTCTAGGGAAGGTAGTTGGAAATACTTTGTGTATAATCCCCGTGGAAACTACTGAAGGTGAAGTTAATGGATAATTGGCTTATGAGGGGTATCTATTTGTCATCCTTGTTTGATAACTCTGGGAGTTGAGATTGTTTCCGTGAATGTGTTATGGAGAGGTCTGTAAGTCACAAAGGCCACCTTGAGGCCGAAAGTGTTGTGGAAAGAAAATATTTTCGCTTGATTGTATAGCAATTGGTTTTGATTTGAAAGGTACCCTCTAGGTGTTACGATTTATAAATGTGCAGCCCATGTCCAGGTATAGTTATGATAATGTAGTGCTTGTAATGCTGAGATTAATGTTATTGATATATAATTGTGGTGCTTTGTAGAGTTGTGGATGTGTTGTTAGGATGGTTTTGTTGGTTCTCTGACAGGTGGATAGGCCTAGTTACAAAGGAGATGCTGCCGAAATTTCAAAAAAAAATTGGGAGTTAGTCAAAATTTAGGGACTTGAGGTAGGTGAGAAAAGAGATATATTATGTTAAGTTCTTGGGGCGGACTCTACTTCTCATTCGAGGACGAATGATCCTAAGCGGGGGAGAATGTAAGGCCCCGAAAAATTTCGCTAAGTAATTTAGGATTTCGTGGTGCCAGGTAGGCTAAGTATAATATTTTACGTGCTATTAACATGATGGACAACAATTGGATATGGTAAATAAGTGTATAAGTCATATAATAAGTAATGTGGGGTCTAATGAGAAGCCTAAGTCTAAGTCAAGTTAGAAAATTACATAATAGGCTAAAATTCCAAATGAGTTCACACAAGTCCACACTTTGGACGAGCATATATATATATATATATATATATATATATATATATATATATATATATATATATATATAAGGTGTTATGTGATGAACAACCTATCAAATGAAAGATCTTCGAGTCTAGTTTTTAACGCTTCAAACTGTTCGTCATTTGGACATTCCTACACAAAGTTATGATCAAATTATCAAAGGCTGGCAAAATGCGATCTCGTGGCAGATTCTGTGATCGCAGAATCATTATGCGGTCCACATAATTGATCAACGACCGCAAAAATAGTCGCAAAATGGACCAGTGTAGCCCAGTTCTGGGCACCAATTTTGCAGTACATTATGCGACCCACATACCAATTGTGCGGTCCATTATGCGACCGCAGACCCGAGTTCGGAGGGTTTATTTTCCTATTTTCATAAGCCGACCCCATTTTGATAAATAGGCTTTGGGACTTCATTTGGGGTGATATTCTGATGATTTTAGAGAAAGGTAAGAGAATTTTAGAGAGAGAAGGAGGAAGCCTAACATTCTAACCATTCAATCTTTCATCAATCTTCAAGAATCAAGGAAACCAATCACAAGACCTTCATCAAAGAGGAAAGGTTCTATACACTAGACTTTAATTTCGAGTTTGGGGTATAATATGGGTTATTGAGGTATGATTCTTGGGTGTAATTGTATTGTGTATACATGCATGTACAAATAAGGTTTGTGGGAAGATTGTTGAATACAAATAAGTAAAGATTGGGTTGGGTAATGAAGGAAATCTTGTAGAAGAGCTTTGAAATCAAGATGCACAACTAGTGTTTGATAAAATGCTCAAATGAGCTGAAACCATGAATATCTTCCTAATTTGTGTTCGATTTTGTTATGTCTCAAAGTATATTTGGATTGCTAGAATTTCCGGAAAGTTGTAGTAACTTAAGGAAAGCTTAAACAAGGTATGTTTGTCTAAACCTCTTTGTTCTTAGAATCGAACCCCTGGTGTTCGTATAATTGGTGTAAGTTCCTAAATTGATCATACTAGAATCGTTGCCCTAAAGTGTTGTGTTGAAATATTTATGTTCAATGATTGTTGTAAAATGTTTATCATGTCGTCATGCAATTTGCGAATATGTTTACAAATGTGGAATATGTATTGAGAAAGGCTAAGAATTCATATCAAAGAAATTGAATAAAGATTGTTGTGCCAATTTGTATGAAAATCCTCTATGTGCTTAGAATTTCCAAGCATTTCCCTGGTGTGTGAAAATGCTTACATGATAGGCCTTATTGTTGCTGGTGATAATGTTATTGAATATGTAAAAAGGGAAACTTGAATTATGAAATGCGGCCAAGTGCCAAGAAGGACTTAATAAGTAAAGCAACTCGTGCCAATGTATTGAAATATGGAATTGTGGATTTTGTTGACGTCTCAAGGGAGATGGCCTAGCCGATCGGGCCGTGATCGGACGCCATGCCGCACACATGGTGGTGACTGCGCTGGAAATGATTGATTTGAAATTGTGGATTTGGTTGAAGTCTCAAAAGAGATGACCTAGCCGATCGGGTCGAGATCGGACTCCGTGTAGGAACACGGTGGTATTGTGGATTGTGGCACATGGCACTGAGATTATCAACTTAATAAGATGGAAATTTAACCAGAGACTTTGTGATCCTTACTTGATGTTTTTCGTATTTGTTTGAAGCTCTTATTGTACATCATGAATGTTTCCTCTATGTTTCATTGTTCATTCTATTAAGATGGTGTTTTAGCTTTACATACTAGTACTATTCGACAGTACTGACGTCCCTTTTGCTAGGGGCGCTACATCTTTAAATGGATGTAGGTGGTTCCAAGGCAGACAGTGTTGATCGAAACTAGTGGTGTATCCTCTTCTCCCAGCAGTCTCGGTAAGCCCCCACTTCATCACGGGGTCATGTTCCGTATCTTTTGATTCTATTATTACTATGTTTTGAGGTGTTGCCGGGGCCTTGTTGCCGCCTTTGTCATAACTCTCTCTTTTAAATCTTTAGAGGCTCCGTAGATATTTTGTGGGTTGTGTATGGGTGCTTGAAAGGTCCGATGAATTATGTTTTATTTGGACTCTTGTCTCACTAAATCGTAATGTGTATGTATTTGTGAAACTTAACAACGATGTAGCAAAGTGAAATGAATTAGTAATGTTTATATATACACCCTCTATTGTTTAATTAATGAAACCATGCCTCCTCTTGGTCATAAGTGAGTTGGGTAGAAAGTGTCTACTAGGCTTGCTCGATCGGGTTCACTCGGTTGAGCGCCGGTCGCGCTCCCCGAGGTTGGGGCGTGAAAAAATGATTATATAAGAAAGAAGTATGAATTATATGGGATGATATTTTATGAAATAAAAAATAATATAATATAGAAGAGAGAGAAGAATATAAAAGGAATATTCTTTTTTGGTGTAAAAAATAGTGTAACGGGTTGGAGTTAATTTGCACCATTTTGGTTTAAAAAAATGGTGCAAGGGTTGGAGATGCCCTTAAACCAAGTAGCAGCCTATAAAAAAACCACATGGCATAAGTAGTTAATAATTTGTTGTTTGTTTACTTGATGATTAGTGTAATATCTTCTAGCTGCTGTTAACTTTTTCTCTCGGCGCACGTTAGGTGACTGACTAACCTGCGCCTTCATCGGAAATGGGAGGAAGAGGACGGCCGAGGAAGAATACCACTAAAGCGCCAGTACTAGATCAGAAGATTATGATGACTAGATCGAAAGAACAAGGGAAAGGTAAGGCAAAAGGCAAGGATCAAACACAGGAGGAGGAGATGGAGCAGGAAAATGATAGTGACGATAATTGGCCAGATATGGACAAATATCGGAATCAAGCAACTCCACAATTCTAGCAGGAAATTGGCACTGACGGAGAACATGAGCAAAGGAAATAGCGAAATGAGGGTTGTAAGTGAGAAACCCAGCTCGAGTGAGGCAAAATCCAATGGAACAGTACATGCAAGCTCAAGCAAGGAACAGAGGGCTATTTCTGTGGATAATCAAAGGGAGGCTCAAGTGAAGAACTCAATTTCAACAGTTGATAAGGGTCGATCATGGGCGGGATTACTCCAGGAGAACAAGCTAGCTGCAAAAGGTATGAATCTCACCTTTATACCACCGACAATGAAGGATGGTGAAGTTGTTGTGCAGCTGATGGAGGAGGACATTGAAGAGGAAAATGTAAAATGGACTAGAGCAGTAATATTGTATGTGGTAGGGAATACACCTTCAATCGGAGCCATTGAAAGGGTTATCACTAATCAATGGGCAAGTGTGCAGAAACCTAAGGTGTTACTTCACGATGATGGATACTTCATAGTCCTGCTTAGTACTAATGAAGAGAAGGAGAGGGTGCTAATGAATGGTCCTTATATAATTAACAATAGGCCAGTTATGATGAGGCAATGGTCGGAGAATTTTGATTTTAATGAAGAAGTTCTGAGGACTATCCCCCTGTGGATCAAGCTTCCAAATCTACCACTTAACTTTTGGAGTAATCAAGCGTTAAGTAAGATAAGAAGTGGATTGGGAAAACCAATATATGCCGATGCTTGTACAACGATTGCTGAGAGAATCTCATATGCAAGGATTTTAATAGAGATGGACGTTACTAGGCCATTACCAGAGAAGATTAAGCGATGTGATCCAAAAGGAAAGGTGTTGGAACAATTAGTACACTATGTTTGGAAGCCATTATACTGCCAGAAATGCTATCAACTTGGCCATACATGTAAGGATCAAAGGAAGCTGAGAAAGGATGAAGTGAGGAACAATGTGGAAGGGAAGCAAAAGCAGGAATGGAGAAAAGTTAGAGCACTTGATCCCAAGGTTGACAAAATTGATGCACAAGGGAGATTTAAAAATGAACAACTGGAGGAAGAAGCAACTATACAAAATAGTAACTTAGAGGTTGAAACACAATGGCAAATAGCTCGAGGAAGATCTGCAACTAAGAAGCACACAGATGTGATAAGGGAGAAGGAAGTGGATATTGGCAATGTATTCAAAGCTCTGGTTGATACTACTCCAAAAATTATTCAGATGTCTGAAGCTCAAGGTGCAAAAGGAATGCATAACAAGGAAGATAGGGGTGGACCTCCAATTTTATCTATTATATCATGATGAACTTTATTACATGGAATGTAAGGGGTCTGAATAAGGCGTACAAACAAAAAGAACTAAAAACTTTTGTAGAGTTAATAATGTAGTATGGATAGCCATAATTGAGCATAGAGTGAAGCAAAGTAATGCTGACTCTGTGTTAAGTAAGGCTCTGAAAAACTGGAAATGGGTGGATAATTATGATGAGGCTCCTGGGGGTAGAATATGGGTTGCATGGGATTCTACATTGGTGGACTATACAATGACTAGACATCACGAACAATTTAATTTGGGAAAAGTAACAATATTACAGCAGAATGTTTAGTTTCACCTATGTGCTGTCTATGGTAAGCATACAGTGCAAGACAGGAAGAATCTATGGGAGGAGTGCTAATATCAGTGGTCAATATAAGGATTCCTTGCCTTATAATGGGGGACTTCAATACAATTCTAACCAGTGAAGATAGATTCAATTGTAGTCCTGTGCAGGAGATGGAGACAAGGGAATTTAAACAGTTTTTAGTGGATGCTAAAGTAGATGAATTGAAGACAGTGGGAAGACAATACACATGGACTAATAACCATGTGTACAGTAGGATTGATAGAATTCTGGTAAATGTTGAATGGATACAAATGTGGCCTAATATGGAGGGGGTGTCTATGAACCCTGGATTCTCTGATCATTGCCCTCTAAGTGTGAAGTTTGATACAAGTAGCCAAATTGGAGGGAAACCTTTCAAGTTTTTGAACTGTCTGGCAAGCTTGAAGTCTTTTGAAGGAACAGTGCAGATGGGTTGGGAGCTTGGGAAGAGCAGACAAACAATGTTGATAGTGTGGAACAAACTTAAGAAGTTAAAAGTGTTACTGAAGCAGATGAATAAAGAGGAGTTCAGTGGCATTGATAGTAAGATACAGGATGCTACAGAAAGATTGGAAAGTATACAAAACCAAATGAGTTGTCCTGACCAAGGAGAAATGCAGGTTGAATTGGAAAGAACTACTAAATTGGAGCTGGAGAAATGGCTAATGGTGGAGGAGAGTATTATGAAGCAGAAGTCCAGAGTACAGTGGCTTAATTTGGGAGATTCTAATACAACTTTTTATCATGCTTGTATGAAAAATAGATAAGCAAGGAACAACATTGGCAGGTTAGTTGATAGTAATGGGGATATAGTGCAAAACCCTGAAGAGGTGAAGGCATAAATTCTAAATTTTTATAGGGGTTACTTGGTAGTTCGGCTACACAGCTACCAATGATCAACTATGACATAATGAAGAATGTCAATGTGTTGAACAGGAGTCAACAACTACAGTTAATCAGACCAGTCAGCAGGGAAGAAGTGAAGCAAGCTTTATTGGGCATTGATGATAACAAGGCACCAGGGTGTGATGGGTATAACTCATACTTCTTTAAGAAGACATGGCACATTGTGGGAGAGGAAATAACTGCAGCAGTTCAAGATTTCTTTGAGACTGCAGATATGTGTAAAGCCATTAATTGCACACTGATTCCAAAAATCCAGAATCCAACAAACATAAGAGACTTTAGACCTATTTCTTGTTGTACAGTTCTATATAAGCTCATCTCTAAAGTGATAACTACAAGAATGCAAGGGCTGATGGATAGACTGGTGGATAATTGTCAAGCTGCTTTTGTACGTGGAAGGCTGATAACAGATAACATTTTGATGAGTCATGAACTAGTGAAAGGTTATGGAAGGAAGAGTATCTCCCCTAGATGTATGCTTAAAATTGACATGCAAAAAGCATATGACTCTGTGGAGTGGATGTACATAGAACAAGTGTTAAGGTCACTGAATTTCCAGAAATCTTTGTGAGATGGATAATGGCTTGCATCAGTACAGTGACTTATTCAGTTCTAATAAATGGTAGACCAACAAATCCTTTTGAGGCAAAGAAGGGGCTCAGGCAGGGTGATCTACTTTCACCTTTCTTATTTGTTTTGGCTATGGAATACCTGAGCAGGTCACTGAAGACTCTGAAGGAAGACAAGAAGTTTAAATATCATCCCAGGTGTGCCAGGTTTAACTTAGTGCAGCTGGGGTTTGCAGATGATTTATTATTGTTTTGTAGAGGTGATGTGCAATCTATGCAGATACTGCATCAGCATTTCCAGAAATTCTCTGCAACTTCAGGTCTGGTTGCTAATCCAAATAAGAGTTGCATCTATTTTGGAGGGGTGAATCAGTCGACTCAGCAACAAATTAATGAGATTCTTGGTTATAAAAAGGGATAATTGCCTTTTAGATATCTAGGGGTTCCATTGAGTACTAAGAGACTATCTACTATACAATGTGCGCCACTAATTGAGAAAATGTTGCACAGAATTCAGAACTGGACAACAAAGTATTTGTCATATGCAGGTAGAGCAGTTCTAGTGAAGAGTGTATTTTTTGCTATACAAACATTTTGGGAACAGATCTTTATACTGCCTACGAAAGTTGTACAGTTCATAGAGACCATCTGTAGAAGGTTTCTGTGGACAGGAGATGCTGAACCAACAAAGAAAGCCTTGATAGCTTGGGAAAGACTTTACTCACCTAAGGTTGCAGGGGGGTTGAACTTTATAAATGTGGCACTATGGAATGAAGCTGCTATTTGGAAACTGCTATGGAATATATGTACTAGAAAGGAGAAGCTATGGGTGCATTGGGTACACACTTACTATGTCAAAGGCCATGCAGTGTGGAGTATAGAACCAAAGAATGCTTCCTAGGCAATTCAGAAGATATTTCAGGCTAAGGAGTACTTTACAAAGGTTGGAATGAATGAAGATGATGTCCAGCAAATGGGGAAATGCTCAATCAGGGGACTATACAGATCATTACAAGGTGTATTTTAAAAAGTAACATGGAGGAAACTAGTGTGCAATAACCAAGGACAGCCAAAGTGGATATTCATATTGAGACTAGCAATCCAACAGCGGCTAGCTACCAAAGATAGGCTGGCAAGATGGGGGGTAGATATAGATCAAACATGCTCTCTGTGTAATAAGGAAAATGAGACAATACAGCATATATTCTTGAAGTGTGAGATTACAGGGAAGTTATGGAATGGTCTGTTGAGATGGCAAGGGATTCAAAGATCACACAACAACTAGCAGGACGAGATTACATGGATGGTGAAGGCGACTAAAGGCAAGAGTTCAAGAGCAGCTATATGCAGAATGACATTAGCAGCAGCAATGTATCATTGTTGGCAGGAGAGGAATTTTGTGATTTTTCAAAAGAAGAGAAGGACGGCCACTTCTTTAATCAAGCACATTATCCAGGAAGTGCACATAAGGGCAGCAAGGTTCCCTTATCTAGATAAGGTGATGACTACTTTGAACTGGTATCCAAAAATTAGTTAGAATAGAACAGTAGTGGAAGTTGATGGAGTTATAGAAGAAGTGAATGCTAGATATCACCCTACTGGGGCTTCATGTCCAGTACGTGATATGCTAGGCAAAGTTTGTAATAGTTTAGATGAGTTGTAAATATCGCTACTTGGTAATAAAATTCTTATTTACCAAAAAAAATAATTAGTTGTTTAGTTAATAATTAGTTATTGGTTATTATTTTTAAATTTAAATATCTATAAAATAATAAAATAAAATTTTTTATAACAAAAATGAAAATTTAAAAAAAATATCCATTTAGATTGGAGAATAGTTTCAAGTTGGAGTTTTTAAATTATTTTAAAATAATAAACTAAAATTACAAAACATAAACAACTGCCAATTGAAAATTTCTTTGTTTTTAAATAATTTTATCTTTCTTTTCAAAAATAAAAAGTTTATTTATTCAGAAAATAGTATTGAGAATAATAGAATGAAATTTAAAATAAAAAAATATGTATATTCTATTATATTATAAAATAAAAGTAGCATACAAAAATCTATCTATAATTAAAAGTAGAAGAAAAAACAATCTCATTAAGCCAGGTGGCATTACCACAAAAAGCCAAGTGACAGTGTTAAGACAAAATAAACTACCCTTCTAACTAAAAAATATTTTAAATTTTAATTTGTGAATTAATTGGTTACTCTATTTGAATTAAAAAATATAAATATCTTATAATTATCTATAATAAAAAATAAAATATTAAAAAAATTACCCATTCAAATTATGGAGTAGTTTCAAGTTGAAATTTTAAAATTATTTTAAAATAAAAAGTAAGATAAAATAAGAAAAATTGAATGGACAATAGTTTCTTCCTAATGTAGTGTGTGTGCCCGCGTGTGTATTGTGNTTTCTTATTAATAATTAGTTATTTAGTTAATAATTAATTATTAAAAATTAACAAAGAAATTAACTACTCAAACATGGGTGAGGGTTGGTTTAGGTTAGTTAATTCTTTCTTTCTTAAAAATTATTTTCGTTTTTCTTTTTTGAAATAAAAAGTCAATTTATTCATTAAACTTCAAATAATATTATTGAGAAAAATATAATAAACTTCAAAATAAAACATGTTTCAAGAGTAATAAAATCTATATTTTATATTATATTACAAAAAAAAAGTAGCAGACAAAAATATTAAACATGTAAAATGCTAATAATTTTTATTAACAATGTAATTATACTAAACATTGGATACAACAACAACAACAATAAACCCAATATGTTCCCACCAGGTGGGGTCTGGGGAGGGTAGTCTGTATGCAAACCTTACCCCTACCTAACAGGTAGAGAGGCTGTTTCCAATAGACTCTCGGCTCAAGAAGGGTAATAAGAAGAAGAGGAAAGCAAGAAAGGGAGAAAGAGGGAAGAGAAAAGAAAAAGGGAGAAATAAAGGATAAGTAGTATTAAATAATAGCAACAGAGAATACAATACCTGAGTGAACAAAACCACATAACGTAATAAAAATCTAAGAATGTGAAGAGACATGTGTGCTAATAAGACTATCGGTGAGCAACTAAAAACTACCCACTAACCTTCTACCTTAATCCTCGACCTCCACACCCTCCTATCAAGGGTCATGTCCTCAGTGAGCTGAAACCCATGTCCTGTCTAATCACCTCTCTCAAGTACTTCTTAGGCCTACCTCGACCTCTTCTCAAACTCGTCATGGCCAACCGCTCACACCTCCAAACAGGAGCATCAATGCTCCTTCTCTTAACATGTCCGAACCATCTCAGCCTCGACTCCCGCATCTTGTCCTCCAAGGAGGCTACTCCCACTTTGTCTCGGATAACTTCATTCTTGATCTTATCTATCCTGTTACACCCACACATCCATCTCAACATCCTCATCTCTGCTACTTTCATCTTCTGCACGTGGGAGTTCTTGACTGGCCAACACTCCGCCCCATACAGCATAGCCGGTCGAACCACCACTCTATAAAACTTACCTTAAGTCTTGGCGGCACATTCTTATCACATAAAATACAGGAAGCGAGCCTCCACTTCATCCATCCCGATCCGATGCGATGTGTGACATCTTCGTCAATCTCCCCGTTACCTTGGATAATAGACCCGAGATACTTAAAAATCGCTCTCTTGGGGATAACTTGAGCATCAAGCTTTACCTCTACGTCTGCTTCATGGGTCTCATCACAGAATTTGCACTCCAAGTATTCTGTTTTGGTTCTACTCAATTTGAAACCTTTAGACTCCAAGGTCTGTCTCCAAACCTCCAACCTCGTGTTAACTCCGCTTCGCGTCTCGTCAATCAACACTATATCATCGGCAAATAGCATGCACCAAGGCACCTCTCCTTGGATGTGTCGCGACAATACATCCATCGCTAAGGCAAATAAAAACGGGCTAAGAGCCGATCCCTAGTGCAACCCCATCACCACAGGGAAATGCTCCGAGTCACCACCCACGGTCCTCACCCGAGTCTTAGCATCGTCATACATTTCCTTAATCACCATAATGTACGCTACCGGAACGCCGCTAGCCTCCACAGGACCTTATTCGGGACTTTATCGTACGCTTTCTCAAAGTCAATAAACACCATATGAAAGTCCTTCTTCTTCTCCCTGTACTGCTCCACTAATCTCCTTACTAGATGAATCGCTTCCGTAGTCGAACGGGCCGGCATGAATCCAAACTGATTCTCGGAAATAGACACGCACCTCCTCACCCTGGCCTCCACCACCCTCTCCAGAATCTTCATAGTGTGACTCAACAACTTGATACCCCTATAATCATTGCAATTTTGGATATCACCCTTGTTCTTGTAAAGCGGAACCATCGTACTCCACCTCCATTCTTCGGGCATCTTCTTCATCTTAAAAATAACATTAAACATCCCAGTGAGCCACTCCAAACCTGCTCGCCCCGCGCTCTTCCAGAATTCTACCGGGATTTTGTCTGGCCCCGTCGCTCTGCCCCTGCACATCTTACGCATCGCCCCTTCCACCTCCTCTGCCGAAATCCGCCTACAGTAACCAAAATCCCGCCGACTCTCGGAGTGCTCCAACTCACCCAACACAATGTGTCTATCCCCCTCCTCGTTCAACAGTTTATGGAAGTATGTCTGCCATCTTCTCCTAATAAGTGCCTCGTCCATCAGTACTTTGCCATCCTCTTCCTTGATGTACTTGACTTGGTCTAAGTCACAGGCCTTCCTCTCCCTCACCTTGGCCAACCGGTACAACTTCTTGTCCATGCCTTTGCCCCCGAGCTCCTTGTACAAACAAGCAAACACCGCATTTTTAGCCGTTGTAACTGCTAACTTTGCCTCTTTCTTTACCTTTCTGTAACACTCCCGATAAGTCCTTTTTTCCTCCTCGTTTGTACTCTCCACTAGCTTCAAATAAGCAGCTTTCATTCCACCACCAATCCCCTCTATGACCCCCAGGAGAGCCCTTCGCGACCCCTAAGGCCTCTTTAGCAGCTACCCTAATGCAATTCGCAGTCGTGAACCACATACTAGACGCATCCCCCCTGCTCATCCAGGCCCTCATAGCCAGCAACTTCTCCCCTAACTCCTGAGCTTTGTCCTTGGTCAAGTTACCCCACTTGATCTTGGGTTGCCTACACACCGCCCTCTTCCTCCTACTCCTCTTGATCTTCAGGTCCATAACTAGGAGCCTATATAGGGTCGTGAGGTGCTCACTTGGGATGACCTTACAATCAATGCACATACCTTTATCGCATTTCCTGCAGAGAAGATAATCAATCTGAGTCTTGCCCATTGAATTTCGATAAGTGACCAGGTGCTCTTCCCTCTTCGAAAAACTCGAGTTAGCTATAACCAAATCAAAAGCTCTAGCGAAATCCAACAGTGAATTACCTCCCTCATTCCTATCCCTAAAACCGAACCCGCCATGCATATCATCATAACCCCTAGCACTAGCCCCAATATTGTTATTGAAATCTCCACCAATGAACAGCTTCTCTGTTTGCAGGATACTACACGCCATCTCGTCCAAATCCTCCCATAATTGCTTCTTGACCTCCTGGTCCAAACCAACCTGAGGAGCGTATGCACTAATCACGTTTATAGTAAACCTACCAACTACAAGCTTAATACTCATCAACCTATCATTTACCCTCCTAACCTCGACCACGAGCTCCTTGAGGTCCCTGTCAACTAAGATACCTACCCCATTCTTACCCCTAGCGCTTCCTGAGTACCATAGTTTAAACCCGTCTACATCTCGTGCCCTAGTACCCTTCCATCTAGTCTCCTGAACACATGCTATGTTGATCTTCCTCTTCTGAAGAATCTTACTTAACTCTATAGACTTCCCGTCAACGTCCCAATGTTTCAAGACCCAACTCTCAGCCTAGAGGTTTTCTTACCCCCCCCCCCTTCCCCACCCCTGGACCCCCCCCCCCACGCCCCACCCGAGGACAAACATTGGATAATATAATAAAAATATGTAGGATAAAAAAGTTATTCGTTATGACTATATAAGTCTCTTTAATTTAATAGAAATTTTATTCATTAAAATTCAGACAATATCTATTCTGTCTATATAGCAGACAAAAATATATTAAAGAAAAATATAATAATACTGAATATTGAAATAATATAATAACGAAAAATACATAACAAAAAACTTATTCAACGACTCTATAAGTCCCTTTAATTGAATAAAGATTTTATTATGGGTATATCGTATTGATAAATAAGATGAAAATTAAAATTTATTAAAGAAATACAATCTAATATGTTCAAACAAGCCTGATCACAACCTAATCTAATTTAATTTATTTTTTAAAATTGACTGAACATCGCGCGGGTACAACTACTTGTTATGTTTTAAGTAAAATTAGATAAAAAATTCAGTTTTGTGTAAAACTATATGTACGAATTCAATAATTAAATTGAAAGTATGACATCTTATCACTTTATGAGTTAAAAGAAGATACTCCTTTTATTAATAATCAAACTCTTTCTTCAAGTTAGACCGTAGACACTCCCCTTAACTCAAGTCGGTTGGTATGGTATGATTCTTTTTTTTTTTTTTTTTCTTTTTTTGTAACTTATTCTAGCTAATAAAATTATTACATGAAAATTATTATACCCTTCATGGAAAAAACTTTAGCCTCTTCGGCTCTTCGTGGTTTACCATCTGGCTTGGAAAAGATATAATCCTCAAAATGGCAAGTGAAAGAAGAAGAGATTAACTAGGATTTATCCTAAAGTGAATTAGATCCAGATAGCATGGTATGGTGTAACGTACTAATACAGCCTACGGGTCATCCGGACCTGATAATTTTGTTTCAAATCTTGTAGATATGTAAAAGAAATTACAAATAATTGTAATAAGAGGGTTTCAACCTAATAAATCGAATGAGTCGAGTAAAATTTCGAAATCAAACTCATAATATTCAAAAACTAAATCCGCCTTCCACGAAGGACCATGAAGAGAAGGATATTGACTCTTTATCAATAATTGTAAACGTCCTTTTGGCAATAAAGTATATTGTAGATCAAGAAAAACGTTGAGAGTGGGCAGCTTTTTCGGATATACAACGCAGACGGAGTCAGAATTTGAAATTATTGGGTTCGAAATTCTAGTTTTTTAAGTTAGTAAGTTCAAAATTAAGAATTTCTAAGATTACTGAGTTCGGCCAAGCCCGTAATATATACAGCGGCTCCGCCCCTGCGCATATGGAGGTGAAATAGTTAAAATCCACGCAAATTGTGGCTACTATTGTATAAAGTGTATAAAAGTGTGGCTACTATTTACAACTTGGCGTAAGCAAAAGTTTCAGACAGATAAGGTGGACCTGCCATTCACAAAACCATCTCCAACCCAACATCAATTTTGACACCAAATATCATTTTAGTGTGAGATTTGGTATTTTTTTTTGGGGAAATTACGAGCTATGTCTATTTATAAGTAGCTCATTATAAAAATTGGCCAATTGATAAAATATTACTAATATTAGCCAATTAGCTATTTGTAGCAAAACAATATCAAATTTCTGCTTTGTTTTGAGTGGGGTGTTATTAGAATAGATTGGCACAACTTAAGGAGCTTGAATCTCAGTTTTGGGATGATTTGGTGAAGTTTTGAGGTGGTTTGAATTGAAAATTCGAATTAAAAGCTGAACATGAAAAAAAATGATATGTGTATCACACTGTGTATCATTTATGTATCACATATGTATCATATTTGTATCAATTGTGTATCACATGTATATCCATGTATACCTGTGTGTGAGATACATGCGTGATACATGTTAGATACATGTGTCGCAGAAGACTTTTTTGAACTCGATTTATTTACGAATTTTGATACAAAACCAGTCCAAATCACCTCCAATCTTCCTCAAATTTTGTATATTGACATATCTATATATTTTCAATGAATTTCAACTATACCCATTGAAAAAGTTCCTTTTTTGTTTAGATTTTTGGAATATTGTATAGATTTTTGTATTTCATCACCTTATTTGCTACCCCGTCCATGAAATTTCCTTTCCGTCTTGTATCTAATGTTGCTAATCACGCTTAAAAATATGGAAGGTGATTTTTGCATGTGATTCTTTGATAGAAAGAACCCTATTATTTGGTTTTTTAATTTTTGTTGGCTAGTTTTGGTAAGTCTATAACTAATGGCTAGAGGTTGGTAAGTTGAGATTTATTTGGGACATTTGTGTAAGTTTCCCTTTTTTTTGCTCCAATCCAACGCCATTTCTTACACCATTTTGGTATGTGAATAGTGTTACACCAAATTTGGTGTAACACTATTCATCAATACCATTACTATTCACCGTTATTTTAATATTATTTTTATTATATAACACTTTTAATTTAACATATTATAATTTGTAATTAATTATAGTTTTTATGTAACATCTTTATAATATTAATTTTATATTTTAATTTTGGTGTATAATTTTTATGAATTAATTTTCGTATATTTTATTTTTATTTTATAAGGACAAAGATGTTCATTTTGCACTTCCTAATGCATTAATAGAGCATTTATGGGAGCAACATACTAATCTTGTAAGTTGAATATTTATGTAAAAATTAAACTAAATTTTACCATAATGTAACATTTATTTAATTATATCTTATCAATGATATCATTTTTATCTGAATTATACATTAATACGTATAATGTATAATATTCGCTTACAATTTATATTATTTACAAATTAAATGTATGAAATAATTTTATATTTTATGGTTATATACGAAAGAAATATGAATTATATGGGATAAATATTCAAAAAAGAAAAGAGAAAAGATTTGTTTTATAAAGAAAATAATATAATATAGAAGAGAGAGAAGAATATAAAAGAAATATTCTTTTTTGGTGTAAAAAATAGTATACTGGTTGGAGTTACTTTGCACCATTTTGGTGTAAAAAAATGGTGCAAGGGTTGGAGATGCCCTAACACATCTAACTTCCATTTTTTACCGTCATGAGTTGTAGCGGGAAGGATAAAATATTTTTACCTTTAATTGGAGGTTTTATATTCGAATCTTTAATAATGAAAAATTCATGAACACTTTCTCCTTTAACGAGCCTAATCTTACAAAAATTCAAATTAATTACTAGGTGAAATGAGGACATCGAGGAAAATTTTATTTTGTGTCTCATACAACTGACACTAGTTGTATGAGGTATTTTTTTTGTCTCACAGTTTTGTGGACCAAGATTTTATGGAACTAGAAAGTATAATTGAAGAGAAAATCTCACTTTATACCTATTAAGCTCAAACTATTTACCTTTTAATACCCATGCCCAAACTATATATCCTGCCTACCCAGTCGGCCCAATTTATTTACTCGGCCCCCATATTTCACGCGGCCCAATCTACCCATCTCTTCCTTATCTTCGATCCAGCCCATCTATTTCACCCGTCCCAAGCTTCCCACGCTTTTCTTCGTTCTTTAACAGTTAACAAGTAGAGTAGAGTACAGTTTCCAAATCTCCATAGCCAACCGATGAGAACGCAAAATTGAAACACATTCGAGTTTTAAATTTTTTCTTCCAATTCCGTTCTATCTCTTCGTCTAGTACCTAATTTTGGGTGACATTTTTGCTTTGGGTGAAATTTTTGCTCCTGAAAGTATATTTTAGTGAAAGTGGATTTTCAAAATCATAGGATTTTTGTGTTTTCCTTTGTACTTTTGTGAATCAATGTCTATGGGTTGCTGTTTTTTCTATGGGTCGGAAGCATTGTGCGCGTAGATGGTGGCGCCGTGGACAATATCATCCTTTAACACAAGTAGCTACTGAATCTGTTGCCTCAGCCATGTCTATTCCTAGTTTTTCCTTATTTTCTGATTCTCAGTCTCCATTTAGCCGTAACCCTAGCAGTAGTCATGTTGAAAACACAACTGAAAATGTAGAATTAGAGGGTGGAAAAGGCAACAATATTAATGCTTCGTCAGTCGATGAAACTCCCTACCTGTCTTTACCCGACACAAATTCCGAACCAGTCATAGGAGGTGTTCCTGCGACTGATAAGGGAAAAGGTAAAGTTGTTGAGGATTATGAGTTAGGGGGAAGCCGACGTGAATCCGTGCCTAAAACAGAGACTCAACCAGTAGATGTTGATTGTAGCGATGATTCTCAGTTAAAGAAGAGAAAAATTGGTGTCGCACCCAAGAAGGTAATTTTCTTACAATTATGATCTTTGAGATTTTTAATGTATAGTACATTGTTATTTTTGATTTCCTGTTATCCTTTTGTATTATATTATAGCTATAGTCAGTTGTGTTAATTTTAAGTGAATTCTATTTCTTCAAGTTCATTCTGTACATTTAAGAGAACTGTTGTAAATTTATTACGATTTTCATTTATTTGTTTATTCCAGCTATCTGTTTCATCAATGTTCAGTGCGACGTAATAGTGTTTATAGCTGTCAAAATCCATATAGACAGATTAAATTAATGTTCTGCTTGCGGTTTAAAAAGGGTCACTAATTCAGTAGCTGTTGTAGTCAACCATATTTATTGAAGCCAGAGCTGCTCTATGTGATTTCTGATTTTCAGCTTTGCATTAGATGGTTTTGTACATGATTTAGTATTTAGCCAGTTGACAGTGGTGGAGAGAAGCATGGAAGGAATGGGACCCTGTAAGTTAGGAGTGCATAATGAGCTTTTCTTTATAGGTGGCACTGTGTGGATGGGGTCAATGGGCGAGAAGCGCTGGTACTGTAGCATAAGTTTCTTGTCGAATATTAGCTATCTTGTAGTGCAATTTGATGTGAGTTTATGCTATTCTTTTACTTCCTTAGTAATCTCAAGAATATGCAAGATTCATTTAAAATGATAGTTCTAACCTTTTGGACATGTGCTGGTGCATGCGAAAAACCTGTTTGATGGTGTTCATTCTTTGCACTCTTATCTCCCTGCATTTATCTTCTTTATCTGATTGTTGCGTAACTGGTGTTTTGTTGCAGTGGCAATGGCACGCATGATGTTTCCCATAGAAGTCTTGTGCCTATAGACATAGTGTATGTGTGTTATGTGATAGTTTTTATAGTTATAGACAGTTGTTGGAACAACCCCGTACAACTATTTACCCTGTTAGTATAGCTAAATACTATCATATGCTTCTGGATCCTTTTTTAGCTGTCTTCGCTATTTGTTTTTCCTTTAATAATAGTAGTATCGTACAGTATCTTGAAAATACTTTATAGCTGCATTCCTTTTTGCTTTTTCTCTTTATTCCTATCTGTTATGTAATAGTAGTATAGTCATTTGTAGTTGCCGGAAATTAGTCAGTAGAATTGTATACCCTGCTGGTATAGTTATATGTCGTGTTGGTATCGTATGGTAGTTGTAATATTTTTAGTTGGTTTAGTTGCATTTTAAGTGAATTCTATTTCTGAAATTATTTTATATGAACATGTTTTGCAGTGTTGGGATTTCCTTGTACCTATGGACTTAGATTATAAACCAAAGGTTGATTGGGATACCAACTGCCATGTTATTCATCAATTGAAAGCGAATTTATCAAAGAGGCAACTTCGACTGTTTAAGAAAACATGCTTTGGCTATTTTTTGGATCTGCCACCAGTTATTGTACAGATTCGAGTTATGCACCATTTGCTTATTAGAGAAGTACATCATGAGGTGAAAATGAGATGCGATTTGTAGTGAATAATTCTAGGTTGCGCTTTGGCTTGGGTGAATTTGCACTTGTTACTAGGTTGAAATGTAAGGGTGATACAAGTATAGAGAGCATAGCAGAGAATAGGTTGATTTCAAAATATTTTGGGACTGCATCCGTGACATTTGCCCAACTAGCAGACTGTTTTAAGAAGAAGAAATGGGAAACAGATGATGATGCGTTGAAGATAGCAGTTCTTTATTTTGTGAATAACTTCTTACTTTCTCAACTCAAAACAAAGGTTATTTCACGATCTTACATTGACTTGGTTGAGTGTGGTGATTTTAATAATTATCCCTGGGGTATAGATGTTTATAAAGCTACAATTGACTCGTGTTCCAACAAGTTTCAAGATAAGCCTTCTTTTTATAGACTCGGTGGCTTCCCGTTGGCTTTACAGACTTGGTTGTATGAATGCTGCCCAAGTTTGGATGGTCACTTTGCTGATCATCTTGGAAACAAACTTCGACGAATTTGGAATTGGGTAGTCATGGGTCAAATACTGAATGAGCGAGTTGTTTTGCAAATGTGTAGCTTGCAACGCGAGCGGGTAATTTTCTCATAGTTTTATTGCCTCTCTTAATGTTTTGGTACAGTAGTTTAGTCACAGTTGTAGAAATATCCCAGTTCAGTGATATACTCTGTTGGTAGACATGTATACTATATTGGTATCATGTATACTATATCCCAGTTCAGCGATATACTCTGTTGGTATACATGTATACTATATTTGTATCATATGTTAATAGGGATCTTTTATCTTTCCATACTTTATTATCATTTCTATTTCTAACTAGTGTGCTTAATAATTGCAGCTAAAGAACATCACCCCAACTGATGATGAGAAGCAACTATTTGATGTGCGTGGTCTAAGCTTTGAAATTGAAGTTGAGTGCACTGACAGTCAGCCCGATAGCTTTCAGGTTTTTGGCACTCAATTACCAAAGACACAAAGTATACATGAAAGTACTGGAAGTGATTTCCAACCTACCGATGCTGAGGTAATGAAGGAGTTACAAGCTTTGAAGCTTTTTGTAGAGAACACGTTTGAGGAGGTGCTTGTAGCTATTGGTAGGCAGTCAATGAAACCAGAGGAAAATTCAGCGGTATTGATCTTTTATATAATATAATGCTATAGTATATTGTTCAAAGATGCAATATATGCTTATAGGATACTATTCCATTCCTTAGTTTTAGTGCACATAGTATTCTTGTAATATACATAATACTAAAATTGTTAGTTTCTCATTTTCAGCATAAGCAACAGGATAATGATCCTGACTTTCGTGAGATGCATAATAATTATGACCAGTTTGAAAGTGGCCACGTTGGGAATGATCCTGTAGTTATTGGAGATAGCACGCCCAAAGCACCTTCTAGTATGTAAATCATAGATTTGATTGATTTTTTTTTTGCTATTGTTTTTTGAAAATAGTACTCTTGCTTATACTTTTATATGTTTAGTATCTGGTTTTGGTGGGGTTGGTCAAGATGGAGGTGCCACTGGTGTCAATGTGAAGAACGTCACAGCAAGTGATGGTGTAGTTAATGATGATTTGCGTTCTGGTAAAATGTTGTATATGTAATTTTTTAATTCTTTTTTTATTTATTTAACTCTATTTATTTGTGCATTGACTAACCTTTTTTAAAAAAACTTTTTTCAGCCCCCTTCGTAAATGAGCATGATTTTGGCTTGGATTCTAACTTTGAACTGTCTGCATCTGCAATTGATCAAATCACCGCCATTACACAACAAGCAACATATAAGCAGTCGTCTCATGATGTTAAAAAGTCGGGTCCTGCTCCGCTGCCATCAGGAATCCCTGTACAGACATGAGCAGATGTTGTTATTGAGTCTAATACTGCTCCACAGGGTACGATGTTGATGTTTCTAATTCTGTAGTTAGTATGTAAATGATAGGTTCTTGATAGTTTTTTATTTTTTATTTAAGTAGTTATGCTGATAATGCTTTTATGTGTTCAGCATGTCGGGTTGATGGTGTTGGTCAAGTGGATGTTGGTGGCAGTAATGTGAATTTGCCTTCTGGTAATGTCTTCTATATATAACTTTTCATTCTTTTTTTCTAAATTTCTTAACTTTGTATATTTATTTATTCACTAGCATTTTCTAATTTAAGCTCCATGTCGACACGGGGGTGATCTTCACTTGGATTCTGATTTTGAATATACTGATTCTCAACTTGATCTAATAGCTACTATTACACAAGGAGGGAGATGTAATGTAAATCAATCAGGAAATGAACTGACAACTCGTGTTGTAAATAAGTCTAAACCTGATCAGTCGGTATCAAGAAGTATTGTCCAGATACAAACAGACGTTGAAACTACTCCTGCAGTTTTCACACGGAGAAGGCGCCCCGCAGCTGTAAAACAGTCGCCGTATAGGAATGACTGGCAATCTGGTGTTAGTGCAGTTGGGGGATCCTCGAAGGTTATCAAAGGAAGATTTCCATTTGTAAATGACATTTCAGAGACTGTTGATTTTAAGTTTACGACTGCATTCTCAAACTTTGTTGAAGCAAACATGCAATTGGGAGAGTGCGTATTCGTTTCCATGTACTTTTGTTTTCATTTTTTCTTAATGTTTGTTGTTATATTTCTTATCCATATCTTCTTTTATACGAAATAGGGAAGTGTACCTGGTGATCAAAAGCTAGAGCCTTGTTTTGACTTTAAAGTTGAACAGATTGATGATAAGACGTTTTCCATACCTTAAACTATTCTAGCAGGCCGCTCTCTAGTTTGGTATGTGTACTGCTTTTTATTTTTGTTGTTGTAGTAGTTCATTCATATTGTTAGTGGTAGTCATGTTTTCTTCCTCTCTTTTTTGTAGCACTTGAATATTATATTCTACTATCTTAGGAAGAAGGCGAAATATGGAATTAATATGTCAATCAAAGTCACAACTACAGATACTCTTTTTAATAATATCATTCAAAGGGTTTTCACAGAATTTGTTAAAGGTGGGAAACAAGATCATTTGATTGATAGATCAGACGATATCATGCAGTACATGAAAGGATTTAGGATGCATTGCAACACTCCATGGCACCAAGTTGATCATGTCCTTTTTCCAATTAATTTGGCAGAAAGTTGGCATTGGATATTGGGGTGTGTGTCATTCCACAAGAGATGTTTTTACATATATGACTCGCTACGTAGTCGAAAGCACAAAAAAGCTATTCAAAAGGTGGCAGAGGCTTATGCTGTGTTGATCCCCCTATTTCTAGTTAGTATTGAATTTTATAACCAAAGAAGTGACATTGTAGTAGAAAATGGTCTGCACATGGGAAAGAATTTGACTAATCCTTTTGAGATTGAACTGATTACAAATCTGCCAACACAGCAAAATTCGTAAGAATAGTTACTTTATTTATTACTTTCTTTTCCTCATTCATATTAATATTTTCACTCCTAATTGATTTTTATATTCTATTCATTTGTTTTATTTTAGAGATTGTGGAGTATATGTTGCTTGCTTTGCTGAGTATATTATTGAAGATCTTCCAATCCCTGTTGCCAATTTTGATGTGGATGGTCTTCGAGCTAGGTTTGGTATACTGTTGTGGCACTATGGGAGGAACAAGCAGTTGCATGGCGAATCAAGTGAATCTGAGGCTCCAGTAGCACCTAAAAAGACTCGTGGAAAGAAACGCAAGAAGTAGTATAGGTCTCTTTTTGGTTTTAATTAATCGTATCATGAAAACTTTGCAGGATTTTAATAGTTTTTGGTGAAGCATGGTATATTTAGTAGTAAATGACCTTCTGCTGATTCAACACTGTACGAGACTTGTGCCTTTATAAAATATTTCCAGCTGCTAATGTTTCTTTTGTCATATTTAATTATTCTGGTTCAGAATATGTGGTATAGATTTCTTCAAGTACATGGGGGTTATCAATTTAGTTATGTCTCTTGATGCTGAAAATTTGCTGATTTTGTTTCTGATTTCAGCTTGTTTTATTAGGCTTTTCTTAGGCTTCTTCCATAAAGTTGTTGGTTTATTAGGATGTCGAGGTCCATTCCTTTGCCAGAGGGTAAGGTTTAATGGATTCTGCAAGTGAAAATTAGGGGCAGATGAAGCGAAGTTAAATGATCTGCTTTCGAATGTGATGATGGTCTAAGCTTTAATGTACATCTGTAGTTTTAGCATAGATGGTGTATTAGTGCAGTAGAACTATATACCAATCAGGTATACTGATACCATTTGGGTATCACATTGTATTTGACTCACCTTTTTTCCTGCAGCAACTAGATGTAAGTAGTGACATGAGTTGCAAAGCGTGCGCATTTTCGGTATCACGTTGTATCTGGTGCACCATTTGTATTTCTGCACATATTTTGTTGTAGCCATATTAGTTCAATACCACTATATACCAGCGAGGTATACAAATATAATATTTGGGTATCACCTTGTATTAATGTACCTGATGATGTACAATAACTGCATGTAAATGGCTTCCAATTTGTTATACTTCAATGCAGACATGAGTTGCAAAGCGTGCCCATTTTATTAACAAAGTATGTACAAATGTTGCATTTGCAGCACCACTTCTATTTCTGCACATATTTTGATACTAATAAGATATACAGATATACCAATAAGGTATACAGATATACCACTTGGGTATCACATATATATTTTAGCATCTTTTTTCCTACAGCAACTAGATGTAAATGCATCCCACTTTTATATACTAAAATAGAAAATAAACAGATTCTTATTGAAAATACAAGTAGCCATATAAATTTGTTGCCAAGAAGTAATTTCGCAAAGAATCATCATACCAAATATATGTCTAATGCAAGAAATGCATTTTATTTCTTTGCAATTCAAATGCTATGATTCTACGATATATGAGTTCTATAAAAACATTGAATCGTTATATCAATCTCTCTTTGGAATATTTCGGCATGTTCTCCGGTTGTGTCCTTTTCTCCCGCATAGTGCACATGTAACTGTATTTCCTTCCCAGCCTCCTATGCCTCTCTTCTTTTTAGGTCTTCCTGGTTTGATTTGTCCTTTTGGTGGCAGTACCACCTGCGAAGATACATGTTCTGGAAATTGCCACGTTGTTTCATCAGGCAATGGATTTACTGGTATCTCATATGTTTTCAGCAAGTAGTCTATGCTGTAGTAATCCGAGCAATACTTGTATGAATCCATATGGAATTTTTGTATAACTGCCATTACATGTGGACATGGAATATCGTCTAGCTGAAACCTCTCACAAGTGCAGTTTCTTTGCGCACCACATTTCTTGTTTGGCCATCAATTACTAAATGTAAGAATTCAGTTGATGGCAACACCTAGTATAATTTTAATTAAGAAAAGTCATTAGCTATATGAAGTAATAGTATTTTTTAAATAACAATATTCAGTTGTTTAGTGAAATCACTAAGGTAAAAAAGTAAAAATACAGTACATGCAGTATTTTTATGATTTTGAAAATGCATACCGTCATCATCTGTGATAAGATAGTATTATCTGCCAATATTTTTTCATACTTTGCACCAATCTTCATATATGATTCCACTGCATCCTTCCGATTAGTGTAATTCCATTTTTGAATCAATGTTGTCATAAAGTCAAGCAAATTCACAACTGGGAGGTCTCTTACGTGCTTGTTTGCTGCATTTACTGATTCCGCAATATTGGATGTCATGGTCATGGTTCTATTTGCCTTGGAATGCGCCCGGGACCATTTATCATATCCAATATCCATCAGATATGTTTTCACTCTACTATCAATAGCTTCTAACTCTGCCATATGCATGTTGAATTCTTCAACAGTGTATGCTCTTGCTAACGCAAAATATACTTCTTTGATTTGTTTTTGGCTCTTCCTGAAGTTTGTCTTTACGTTGTTCCACAGATGGAACATACATGCACAATGAGGGACTTCTGGATAGACAATTGAAGTTGCTTTCCATATAGCATCATGCCTGTCTGATACAATGCACATTCCCTCTCTTTGTCCATAGGTTTCTCTGAACTGCACGAAGAACCATTCCCACGATGCATCATTTTTCGAATCAACAATTGCATATGCGAGGGGTAGAATTTGTCCTGTGAATCCAAAGAACAAAATATCAATTACAACACACTATATTAATTTAGCATTTCATATAGTAGTATAGTCATAGGTAGGTGCAGGTGTGTAGCAAAACAACTATATACTCTGTTGGTATACTTGTATACCATACTGGTATCATATAATATTTGAAAATATTTTTTGTTTCTTTAACTTAATGTAATTGGATTGTACACAAAATATTAATTTAGTATTTCATATAGTAGTATAGTCATAGGTAGGTGCAGGTGTGTGGCAAAACAACTATATACTCTTAAGGTATACTTGTATACCATACTGGTATCATATAATATTTGAAAATATTTTTTTGTTTCTTTAACTGAATGTAATTGGATTGTATTCTTACCCTCTGCGTCTTGCGTGGAAGCCGTGAGTATGGTCCCTCTATATGTTGACTTTAAAAAACTTCCATCAACTACAACTGTTGGCCTACAGTAGACCCATCCTCTAATCGATCATATATAGCTATGAATGCATACAAGAAGCTCCCATCTCCTTCAGTGTGTAGTCGTGTCACTGATCCTGGGTTAGCGTACTCTAACATATAAAGATATGTTGGCATTTTCTTGTATGACTCACTTGGTGATCGTCTCAATAATTGCATTGCTTTTTCTTTTGATCTCCATGCTTGCATGTAGCTTAAGTCCATACCATATGCTTTTTGGATGTCTCTTTGGATATCTGTTGGTGTATATATGGTTTTCGGTTCAACAAGTAAAAATTTTCTCTACTCACAACTTATCTTTAGTAAAAAAATTTATTTTTTTGGAATTGCGTTTTTCTTGTTTCTTTTTGTTTGTTTTAATTTCTTTTTACTTGTTATTTCAACTGATTTTGTTTTCTTTTAGTTTTGACTTGATATAACTTAATCTCAGTGAAAAGTTAAGAAAATTAAAAACTAGAATATCATATGCGGGCAGACTTCTGGNCACAGTGAGCGCGGGTACCCATCTAGAGCGGATAAATGTTAGACAGTGGTAACAATGGCACTGTTGTACGCGTTTTGGTCAGGTAACAATGACTGACCAGTGGTAACAATGGCACTGACCAGTGGTAACAATGGCACTGTAATACGCGTTTTGGTCAGGTAACAATGACTGACCAGTCAGGTAACAATGACTTACCAGTGGTAACAATGGCATTGTAATACGCATTTTGGTCAGGTAACAGTGGCTGACCGGTCAGGTAACAATGACTGACCAGGAACATAAATCATGCCCGAGGGGCCGGTACTGTTTTGAGATATTGCCCGAGGGGCGAACTTTTATGTGCTCATCTTGCATACTTATTTGCCTCTTTACCTGTTATACCGTGGTATTTGTGCCCGAGGGGCGGATTTTCTGTGCGTATCAGCACTAACTGTTTTGAAATCGTTTTCGTAATCACTGAAAAGATCATTTTTAAAAGAGATTTGAACTGAGCCAAGGTATTTCTAAAGATTTCATAGATTTCACTGTTTTTCTCAGAAAATTGCACCCGGCTTCTGTATAGCATGTTGGTTGCTTTACGTGATTTCTTGCTGCTCAGTTATTGTTTACTTTTATTACTCACTGAGTTGGAGTACTCATTTTACTCCCTGCACCTCGCGTGCAGATGCAGGTATTGTTCACCCGGTAAAGGGTTTTGAGCTGGTTGAAGGTATTGCTATCGTAGCTGAGCAGAGTGACCGCCAG
This sequence comes from Nicotiana attenuata, assembly GCF_001879085.1. Taxonomy (NCBI): domain Eukaryota; kingdom Viridiplantae; phylum Streptophyta; class Magnoliopsida; order Solanales; family Solanaceae; genus Nicotiana; species Nicotiana attenuata. Next base: position 57,596 of record NW_017672343.1, read on the forward strand.
CGTTCGCGGCACCGGATTACTTCCTTTGGTTCTAAATTTTATTCCGTATATTGTTGACCCTGTAGTTGTATTTAGACTTCTCTAGATGCTCGTGACTTGTGACACCCCGGTCGGGCTGTGTTAGGTTGTAAACTTCGTTAATTAATGTCCTTAAGTCGTATTTTGCTATTCATTTATGTTTAACTACTTTGAAAGGGACTATTTGGGTTAGTTGGCTGGCCTTGTCTTCACGAGAGGCGCCATCACGACTAGTGCGGGGTTTTGGGTTGTGACATTTATCTTGTACCGCAGCTGCAATAAAAGCTGAGACAGCTTGCTTTTGTGAACAAAATCTCTTATCAGTTAAACAATTGTGGACAGAATTGAAATCCGTCACTTTGAAAAGATCTGATGCTCGCAGGCTTGATGCTTTAAGTCTCCAAGTGCATCCTTCATCCACGCATTCAAGGATATACCTGTTTATAATACAAATACAGTTATGTATCATGTTCTATTGATAAAAAACACACGCAAAAATCCGTACAATTATATACTCACATGGTATACTCTGTTAGTATACTTATATACTGTATCAGTATCATATTTTGCTGATAAAAAATATAGACAAAGCAGCACAATTCTATACTCACATAGTATACTGATTTAGCATACATATATACTATATTGGTATTATGTTTTACTGATAATAACAAAGACAAACCAATACAGTTATATACTCGCATAGTATACTGATATAGCATACTTATATACTATACCAGTATCACTGATAAAAAACACAGACAAACCAATACAATTCCATACTCGCATAGTATACTGATTTAGCATACTTATATACTATATATGTATCACATAGTTTTTTACTTGAAAACATGCAGACGAACGTTCTTGGGCATGATTTATGAACCCGATATTGATATTTTTCTCTAACTGCATACTGTTTCATAACGAGAGCCAGCAGGTTCTTGTCTTCGTAAATTTGTCCTTTTTCAACATTTTGATGAAAGTGATCAGTTATGATGTTTGCATCATCAAGTTCTAGAATGGCGTCATCTCCTTCTTGCACATCAAACGTAGTAATCATATCAGTGCTTTCAAATTCTGCAATTTCTGATGAAATTGGAGCACCATCGAAACTGGAGGTGCTTGCAGCTATAGTGTTTTTAGCAAACGACACACACAGGGGAAGTGTTGTCATCCCTGCACTTGATTTTTTCAATTCCATGTAAACACTAACACTCATATCGCTGCAAATTGTAATTGGTGGATATCCTTGAGCAATAGCATACTGAATAATTATTGTTTTACTGTCCTTTTGCAGTTGCTTTGCAATTTTTCTGAGAAGTTGTTCAAATTTCCAATAGGTCTTTATTAGAATTGCATCAACATGAAAATTTATGAAATTATTGTTATCATCCCATTCTCCACTATGCTGCAGCAGAATTGGAATATTTTCCATGATTCTGAAGTTATAATCACTTTTATGTCCAAAATTGAATCTCAACAATGCAAATTTCAACAGTGTTCGAAATCAACAGTGTTCGAAATTTCAACAGTATATAGCTGCAACAGATTTTTCGAAATCAAACATCTAGATCTCCAGATCTCCAAACCTAGATTAGAATTTTCAGCTAAAATTCAGAAGTTAAGCTCCGAAATCAAAATCAAAACAACGGCGAAATCAAAATCTGAAGACAACAGCGAAATCAAAATCTGAAAAGAAGATGCGAATCAGCATCTTCGATCTTTTTTTTCATACTTAGTGATCTTCAAATTAGGGAATGTCGGTGGAAATCTCAATTTTGTGCGCTGATTTCTGAAATTTTGAGCGGCTTTTGCGTTTTTATACGTAGGGCATTAAGCGTGGGTAGTTATTTTGATATTCCCGTTTATTTATTAAATGGGTAGGAGATTGTAATTATTTAGTGGGTAGAATTCTTTAATGGGCAGGGCAGGGTAAATAGTTTCACCTTTATAGGTACTCCTATCTTTTCCCCATAATTAAAGTCCACAAATTTGTGAGACAAAAAGGAATTTCACACCACTAATGTTAATTGTACGAGGCAAACAATAAAACTTGGGCGGATATTGATTTCTTTTTCCATTGCTGTTGCTCTTTCCATATGAGGCCAAATGATATTGGGGGGTCATCATCCCTGACCCCTCACCTCACATGACATGTGTATTCATTCCAGAGTGGCTTTTGTCCATTCTCTTGTCATTTCAAAATTCCATACATAATTACACCTCTTTTTTCTTTTCTACATAATGGAGTCAATTTTTACACCTTCTTATTACTCTTTTGCTTGCTTTGCCTTTTCTCTTAGACCTACTGCTGCTCTTCAAAGACCCAAAAAGGCCAAGCACTTGCCATGCCAGTCCTGCAATAATTTTCAGACCTTTCCAGAAAACCCTAGAGGAGTAGGGACCACCACAAAGCCACAACATAGAAAAAGCATCTGCATTTCTTAGTGGAGACACGTGGCAACATGTATGTCGTTGGCTGCAATAATCAAGAAAAAGATAAAGTGCCCAAAATGAATGAAATACAAAGTCATCCTACATTGTTAGTGCAATTTCACTTCCAAAATTATTCATCTTATTTTTTAAATTACCAATGTTACTAATTATGAATAATTACTCTAAATATAGAGTGGTTTTTCAAGATCCATCCTTGTGTGTCATCACCTGCTACTTGTCATGCACATTCGATTATGGTCATCACTGTAAAATTATAATTAAGGTCATGAGATCTTATCGTCTAACCGTTGGTACTTCACATTTATACATAAAATTCAATATCACTAGGTCCATCACGGAGATAGAGGAACTGACATAACACCATTTGTGCAGGTCGCTACTAATGCGGCAAGGAAATTATAACGTGGAGAGAAGAGAGGGAGATGAGGGAGGATCTAAGTCCAAGATTCATAAGAGATTAAAAGGAAAACATCACCAACTCTACTCATACAAATAAATACACATCCAAGGCTAACATTAAGGATTAAACTATTATAAGCAATACATAAAAAGTAAAAGGGAGAGTTCCATAGATTCCTCTTACACACATAGAATCAAATAAATAAACAAAGATAATTTGGACAGATGAATGCAATTCTTTTTCCTGTTCTTTTCTCTTTTCTGGTTGTTTTAGTTGGTGGGGTTGCTGCGGAAAGAACCCAATGCCTTAATAGCTGAACCTCTCAAGATATACTGGTGATATACTGCTGCTACCAATGCTCCCACAAATGGTCCAACCCAAAATATCCACTGCAATCACAATTATAAACAACATTATTATTAATCTTTAATACTCAAAAATACATTTCCTATAATTATTTAAGAAAGAACTTACTTGGTCATCCCAGATTTTTTCAGTGTTGTAAATAACAGCAGCTCCAAAACTCCTAGCAGGGTTAATACCAGTTCCAGTAATAGGAATAGTAGCCAAATGAACCATGAAAACAGCAAAACCAATTGGCAGTGGAGCCAACACCTTTTAACATCCAACAAAATTAAAATACCCAATATTAGTAACCATAATTTTGTATCCAGCCTCAATGCATTCAGGAGGTCACAGGTTAGAGCCGTGGAAAACAGCTTCATGCAGAAATACAGGGTAAAGATGCATACAATAGATCCCGCGCGAAGCGGAACCTTAGTACAACGGATATCCTTTCATAGTTTTGTATCATATTTACTTGAACAAAACAAAATTAGCAATAGATAAACTACTTACAGGGACATGGGAGTCACGAGCACTTCTTTTAGGGTCAGTAGCAGAGAAAACAGTGTAAACAAGAACAAAAGTTCCAATAATCTCAGCACCTAAAGCTGTGCCCTTGTTATAACCAGGTTGCACAAAATTAGCACCACCACCTAATGTGTTGTAGTAATGTTTCATGAAACCTTTCACTAAACCAACTCCACAAATTGCACCTAAAGATTGTGCAATAATATATCCCACTGCTCTTAATAATGACACTTTTCTTGCTAAGAACAACCCAAATGTCACTGCTGGGTTAATGTGTCCACCTGCAACACACAAAAAAAAAGAAGAAAAAAACACAAAAGTTAGTTCTTTTCCATTTAACTGGAACACATAATTAAGTATACATAAACAAGAATTTTCAAAAAATGCATATAAATTATTGCAGACATAATTAAGTACTCGCTTTGTTTCACTTCATATGTCGCTATTATTATTTGGAGAGTCAAATAATTTTTTCATACAACAAAGGGCAGCCTGCTTTACTATGCTCGAGCAGGGGCGTATTTAGTGGGGTGAACGCCCTTCGCCGAAAAATTACACCGTATATATAAGGCAAAATCTGTTTTTTACCTCTATATATTAAGTTTTGAACACCCTTAACACAATCCAAAAGTGTAGTTTAGTGGTCAAGGGGGTTCAAGATTTACGTAAGGTCATGGGTTCTATTCCCACTAGCTAAAAAAATTTTTTTTAACCACCTTCGTGAAGATTCTGGCTCCGCCACTGTGCTCGACCTATACGCGAAGTCTGAGTAAGAGCCGGATCACAAGGGTCTATTGTACGCAGTCATAGATACTTCCACTGCCCGTGACCTCCTCGTCAAATGGCAACAATTTAGTGAGTTAAGTCAAGGCTACCATTCGTACAAAAAACTTTCAACTATTTTGAATTATAAACGGTACATTTTATGTAGTTTCTATATTTAGAGGCTATTTTACCTTTTAAGTTTTTCTTGTTACTCCAAATATCATGCTAAAATGTTACTCTATACATATTTAAGATAACAAGTTCTAAGGTATCTTTCTTATATTTCATATCCAATCAAACACTACCGTATAAAACGCAAAAGAAGAGGGAAATATGATAGGTTACACTCATATATAACTAACTTAAAATTCTAGATCCGTCTCGAAAAAGAGTTAAGGGTAGTAAATTTACCAGAGATACCAGCAGTGCAGTAAACAAGAACGAAAATCATGCCACCAAAAGCCCAAGAAATACCAAGAATACCAACCCCATCACATTTATCAGCACCATTCAACTTCTTATGACCAATTACAGTGGCAACAGTAACGTAAAGGAAAAGAAGAGTAGCTATGAACTCAGCAATAAGAGCTCTGTAAAAAGACCAGAGCTTGAGTTCTGCAAAATCAAGCAAAGGAGCTGGTGGTGGGTCCACGTAATCCTTCCCATGCTGTTGATGAACTTGTCCTTCTTCTATCACGTCCTTTGACATTTTTTTTTTCTTCTGATTTTCTGATCAGTTGAAGAAGATGAATTAAACTGAGTTTGTATGAGAGAAGGTGATGGGGTTTGGTGAGCTTTTATTGAGAAAGGAGCAGAGGATTTATGGATAAGATAAGGGTACTATGGGAATAGAATTTTGTATTTGAAAGAAAACAAAAAAAAGGAATAATTACACTCTTGATCCTTCAACTATTGATAAATTCTGATTTTAATCCTAGTGATATTTTACTAAATAAATTTGACTTTCAATTAATTCAACTGTGAATTTTTCTCATCAGTTTACAAATAAAATATGTTATATTTAGATCATACTTAGAACTATATTATCCTCAATATGAAGGATTTGTATAAAGTTAACATAACATAACACAAATGGTATGCACAATTTTCATGTCATCAAAACTCCTTTTTTCGTTTATTATTAGGTGATTGAATGATAAGAAGGTTTTGTTGGTTCTTTTTTGGTGCATTCGCTTTATATCTCCGACATATAAGGAAGGACGCGATAGGAAGGAAGCAACCCTACCTTCTGTCTAGGCGATTATTCACTAACATCTTGCGTGCACGCAATAGTTTAATAGTAATTAATAATTTATTAAATTTGTAGGTATTCACAAGCAGAATGAATAATTTGATTAATTGAAGATTGCTTAACATGATAATTGGCATAAAACTAGTTAATTTTATGATGAATAAAAAACCCTAATTTGTTTATGACGGATTGTTACTGAAATATCAGAAGAATTAAAATAAGAATTTAATGATAATTCAAGGACTAAAAGCACAAATTTTCGAAAAAAATAAGGAGAAAGAAAAAAAAAAACATGTTGTTATGATAATTGTGTTGGAATATAATGTGTTTGAATGGTGGGACCATATACAGCGAGACCATGTGATAGATCAAATGTTAATCATCTGTTTGGGCTGTATTGCGTTGTTGTGTGGGGCTTCTTTGTCTTTGCTTCTCTCAGCCTGTCAATTTAGCCCAATTGCCTCATATTTACTCCTCTTCTAGCCGTTATACGTCTTTTTCTTCAACTTCCTTTCCTTTTCTCTTTTCTTTTTTTTTTTTTGGATTTTTTTTTTTGGAATAGTAGAAAGATAAACATTTTTGAAAGTGTAAATTGCACCCTCTAATAGATTCTAGTAGAAGCATATTACTGCAACTAATATTTAGCTAGCGTTTGGCTATAGATTTCTAAATTTATTTTGAAAAATCTGATTTGGGTGAAGTTTGATTTAAGGATGAAAATGTATTTGGACATCAGTTTTCAAATCATATTTTCCAAATTTATTTTGGAAAAACATGAAACATGACTTATACACACAAATTCTAAAAACTATCACAAATACTTAGCAGTACCATTATCAATAACATTCATTATATTATCGCAAACCATAGTCCTGAATATAAATAAATTTGGTACAAAATTATCATTTTTATAATGAACTACATGATACACTACCAGATGACTGAGAAGACGAAACAACATTATTACAAAATAATAAATGGTGGGCTCTTTTATAAAATACAAAGGTTTGGAGCAATTTTTAAAAAATGTAATGGTGATATAGCTAGTTTTGGGATTTGAAATTTTGTCAAAATGTAGGCAAAATCTATGGCTAAACATGTGTTTGCCAAAATTATTGTTTTTGTAGTCGCAACTATAAAGTATACATGTAGACTGTAGTATAAGTAAGTTCATGAATTTATTTGATTTTTCATAGAAGATCTTCAGTTCATAGATAAATGATAGTTTTGAAATAAAAGTAACCTATTCTTAAAGTTAAAATGATTCTTCTTTGGCTGAAAGAATTATATGAGACAGTTGAAACTCTCAAGCTCAACTGAAACTTGTTATCCACTTTCCCAATTTTCACTTGAAGTGAAAGGAATATTTGAGTCCTTGGAAAGAATTTTACAAATTTTTGACTTGAAGATTTCATGCTTAGAACTTAAGTATGAGATTGAGTTACAGAGATTCTGTTTCTACTTTTCTAAGTTCTTAACTTCCTTTTGCACCCCTAATGATCTAAAATAAAATAACAGGATAAACTCCTATTTCAAGATCATGAAATTCAGGGGAAAATTCCCTTTTTAGTATCAACATAGTGAAATAGACAATAAATACTGTATACGAGTAAAATCGTGGATAAAAGTTACCCCTGATTTTCCGGTAAGGAAATGAGAGGACAGCCCGACCCGATATGGCCTCGGGTAAAGCTGAAGGCTTCTACGGACCAGAGCCCGGGGAGTAAGAATGGTGCGCTCGGAACCGAATACGGCCAAGCATTAAGCCCAAGCAGAGTGATGAACCAAGGCTAAGGGATAGACGGTTAGACAAGGCAATCAAGGGGATGAAATATAGGGGTGTGCATTCGAATCAGTTTATCGATAAATCGAATCGATTATTTGTTATCGGTTTATCGATATCGGTTTATCGATTTATCGATTTCGAAATTTTTCTTATCGAATTATCGATTTCGATTTTGTCCTCTTCGGTTATCGGTTTATCGATAAACCGATAAGATATACTAAAAAGACAAATTTTTTTTTTTTTACCCTTATTCTATAATACCCTTTCCTTTACCCTAAGTCCCTAACCCTATTATTTCCTCTACCACATTTAAGGAATGATCATATTTAAAGCTCAAGGGAATGAAGTTCAAATTAATGGAAAACAAAATTAGCCGTGATGATGTATTTTTTTTTTACCGTTGGAGTGTTGGTGGCATACATTTGATCCCTTACTTTAGTTTCGTTGCATGTGCTTGTTGACACAATTTTTATGTCATAAACGATGTTCGTCTTATTTTTGCTTCTTTTTGTCCATATTAGTTAGGCGTGTTTATAGCGATATACTTTCCGTGAAATCCCGCAAATTTTTTTATTGGTGTAATCGATAACCGAATCGATAAGCCCCAAAAATCGATAAATCGAAATCGAAAAAATCGAATATTGAAACGATAACGATAAGCATATGTACAAATCGATAATCGATAAGTAGTAATTATCGATAAGGGTCAAAATCGAATCGATAAATCGAATGCACACCCCTAATGAAATATCCGCCCTTAACCGGATACTACGGCGCGTATCTCGCTCGATATCAACTGCATATCAACGTTTACAGGAAGAAAAAGATTATTACCTTATTTACACTTGTACTAGGATTGAAACTCTCCAACTATATAAAGAGGAGAACTTTTATGTTTTAAAGACGGCTGTTGGCACGCATACCAAGACAATAAAGTTAATTTTTGTACGTTCTCTAGCTATTGTTCAAAGTGTTGTTCGACTGTTTGTTTGTTGAGTTGCAACCGAACCCGTTCCGAGGGCCGAATCCGAACTAATTTCCAACATCTTTTATAAAGTTAGAGTTAATCATCCATCGTGTCTAGTTTGATCGCTTTGTTTTCCTTTAATTCAATTATTTATTGTTCTTAGATCATTCGTGTTAAATTAAATCACATATCTTTTAAACCGCGAATAAATTCAATTATTACTCATTTTAAGGGTAAACAAATACTATCTATCCTGACTTAAATTTTGTGCACCGATATATAATGTTTTTAAATTATTATATATGTTAAGCTACATGGAATAAAATGTAACTCTTTAAAACAAAATAAATTATCTGAAAATTTAATGTTAACTTGATATAACGAGTTAAATTATACACCAATAATGCAAAACCTTTTTTATGCCAGTGTATATATTATACTAATATATAAGCAAATCATTTAATGTTTATTAGAGTAGTTGAAAGGACTCTTAAACAGTACTGTCTTTTACACCAAACTATATTAACTCACGTGATGGTTAATTAATTTAATTAGATGAGAATGCATGTAATTTACCATGGTTAAATGATTGAAGTCCATATGAAACACACAGTCACACATATCATATATCTATTGGTTTGGTGTAAACACCCGGTGCGAGTAAGTTTTAACCGGTTGGGGACGCATGTTCTCGTCCTTATGTCTAACCGTCCTAATTATACTGTAGCACCCCACGAGGAATGATATTGATTGTATTAACTCATAAATCGAACATATTTTAATGTGTCTTTGTACTTTGATCAATCATTAATGATAAGCCTGCTCTTTAGCTGCAAAGTCCAAAGCCGATCATTTTAATAAAATTAATTAGTGTACTATCTGTCTCACAATGATTATACGAAAACTTGGTTAATATAGTATAATGTATAATTTTGTTGAAATGATGGCAAGGATTAATTCCGCCAAGGTGTAAGAGTATTATTATATTGAAAGATAAATTTAAACAAACAATATTTCTTTGCTTGGGTTGAATTCAAATTTTTTTAAATTAATAATGTTGTTTATCAGGGTGCTAATATTTTGTTAGGGTTAAGCCAGCACAACATTCTTGATGCTGCAAAGTTACAAAATCTATATAAACTACATGAAGAATGTTGAGTTTAAAGTATAACAAAACCAAAACGATAAGAGATTTAAAGATCCGTTTCTTATATTTTTTAAGAATATCAAGTAGAGTTAAAGAAATCATTAAGAGAAATACTTTGCTGGTCATGTAAATTAATCAACACAGTGAATATTCACATATCAAGAAGTACCATAGAAGTATGTATAATTTACGATGTTTATTTGAAAATATTTGAAAAATACTTGTAAAAGTCATTTAAAAAAGCTTAGAATCTTCAAATAATTATCTTTTTATTTAAGACAGAGACCATCATCGAATGGACAAATCAATAGACTCGTGTGGTAGACAGCTAGCATGTATTGCCACTCCAACCCCACAATTTATTCCAATCTTTATCCCCCAAAATACTACTATTTCCTCCAACTCTATAGTATGCCATAACAAACCCTAAAACTCATGAATTAGGAAAATGAGCTTATAGTTTGATTATATGGGGGAAAGGAAAGCTTGAAGCACCGTAAAATTATCTTCGTGCGACTTATAAGTTACAGGTTTGAGTCGTAAAAGCAGTTATTAATACTTGCATTAGGATAGATTGTCTACATTATATACCTTATGGTACGACCCTTCTCCGGACCCTGCGTGAACGCGAAATGCCTTGTGTACCGGACTGCTATTTTTTTTCTTCTTAGTTTTATTATATATAGGTGAAAATTTTATTTTTTGGAGGCTCAGGGTACCCTTTTGATTATTTTTTTTTTCTTCTTATTTATTTTTTGTTGTACTCTACGAAGTAGGTAGATTCTTCTTTAGAAGAACAAACATCATTTAAACGTTAAGAAAAACTAGTCATTTGTATTGATTGTAACCAGTGGAGTAGTACTACTTTTGCTTGGAAATCACTAGATAAGACAAGACATTTCATCAGAAAAATGGACACTTAATTTGCTTCTTTGTGCAATAAAATGTTGCTAGTCGAACAAGATAATTGGAAAGGAAAATTTAACCAATGAGAAACCGAAACGTGTCCTCTCTTCAAACAGCCGGTGTGTGTTTCCAGACTGTTCTTTCGACCGTTGAGAAATTGGGGATAAAGTTCCCATTCTAAACACACAACGGTCCCATACTATGGACCCGTTCATCCATAAAAATAAAAAATAAAAATAAAAATTTGACTTTTTTTCTTTAAAATATGTTTGTCCATAAAATTTGGATTTTTCTGAAAATAAATTTTCATAACCAAAAAGTGGTTTTAATCACTTTTCGAAAAAACTTTTTTCTCAACTAATAAAACTACAATATTTCAAGTGAAATGCATGTCTAAACATAATTTTAAATTTTAAATATTATTTTTCAACTTAACTTTAAATATTATTTTTTAAAAATTATAATTTTTATATCCAAACGCCTACTATATCCTTTCATCAGGGCAACATTTTGCGGCGCCCACTCAAGCTTGCTATAGTAATTTAAAAAATAAAGTACAAATCCATTATAATCGGTTTGCTAATGATACTGGTGAATTATTTACACTATCCACGAGGGTAAAGTTAAATGAGTTCGAGATAGTGTAAGAGTGTTTTTACATTGTTTGTGTCTGTAATTTGGATCCTTTACGTTAATAGACTATGAATTTTTAATTGGCGTATTAATATAACACTATTAAGTTGAGTAGACTTATAATGATATGTACCCAGGCATGCTAAAATAGAATTCAATATGCTATAACCGATTATGTTACAGCTAAAGTATAATTTTTTTAATAAGTATATTTTTGCTTATATAACTTACTCTTACACAATTTAAAGATCAGTAACCTGTCATAGGGCAAATATTTTATACTCAACCATATGCGTCAAATGCCATATGGCATCCAATTATTTATTTATTTGCTTTTTACTTTTGTAGCATCTTTTAATCACTCCTTTTATTTTCCTCCCGCCAGGAACCTCCCACCTTGCTCGCTTTTGGGGTGACTCAAACTCACAGCCTATTGGTTGGAGTGAAGGGTGCTCAAACCCACTCTTGTCTTTTAATCACTCAATTTTAGTATATTATATTACGCAACTTGATGGCATGTCAACACAAGAATTCTACGTTTAAACAACGCTAGGTCATCTGAAGACGAGGGTAATGTCCCCAACATTGTTTTTAGTAGAATGGTGAATCGTGTTTTTTGATAGCTAATTTTATCCATGCTCATTGAACTTTTGTGTTTGTTACCCAAAAATTACTTTTTTTTTGTTACGTAAAATCATTCAACTTTGTGTTCATTACACAAAAGTCACTTTTCTTTCTTTTGTTACACAAAAATTATTTTACTTTGCTCTAGTTATCACAAAAGTCATATTTTTACTTGAAAAGTCTATTATGCCCTTGATATTATATAAACCTTCATATTTATGTAATAACTTTTATATTACATACTATATAATATATTTTTAACTATGTATTTTATTTATAAATAAAATAACTTAATATTATTTTATTTTTTATTTTTATAATATATTCGTTAATTTAATTTTTTCTTAACGTTAATTTTCAATATATATTAGTAGCGTTATTAAATTTGTCAGTAACTTTAATATATATTAGTAGAGAAATAAATCGGCAAGTACATTTCCGTGAGAAAATTCGCAGGTAAACAAACAAACAAAAAATGAGGGAAAAAATCATATGTTAATCTGAAGGAAAATCCCTAGGTACTACATGAGAATTTAGTTGGGGATATTTTTCTTGAGGATTTACCTAGGCAATTGGTAATTTGGGAAATTACATTACTAGAAATTCGGGAAAAAACATTCAAAAAAATCGACCAAAGTTGGTCGGTAATGGCCAATACTTGTCCAAAACGTGGCCATTAACGTGTGGTCGGTATTTTGAAGGTCGTAAGGAGCATACCGACCAAAGTTGGTCGGTAATTGGTTGGTCAATTAAATTCAAAAAAAGAAAAAAGTTATTTTATAACGCTACTAATATATCTTGAAAATTGAAGTTAAGAAAAAATTAAATATACGAATATATTATAAAAAGTAATAAATAAATAATATTAAGTTATTTTATTTATAAATAAAATAAATATGAATATAATATCAAGGGCATAATAGACTTTTCAAGTAAAAATATGACTTTTGGGATAACTAGAGCAAAGTAAAATAATTTTTGTGTAACAAAAGAAAGAAAAGTGACTTTTGTGTAATGAACACAAAGTTGAATGATTTTTACGTAACAAAAAAAAAAAGTAACTTTTGGGTAACAAACACAGAAGTTCAATGACCATGGATAAAATTATCTGCACATAACTCTATCACTTAGGTTAGGCAAATCAATAATGACATTATTATTACATGATTGTGGCAAGATGAATAAGATACCTTCACAATTAACTGTAGCTTTCAGATTTGAACGAGTAAAAAAAAAATATAGTAATGCTTATTTTTCTCTTTAATGGATCTTACGCAGCGTGAATCCAAATTAATCGCCCCCAATATAGTACGAATACCGGATGCTAGCTATGTCCATTTATAAGTAGCTCATTATAAAAATTGGCCAATTGATAAAATATTACTAATATTAGCCAAATTAGCCAATTAGCTATTTGTAGCCAAAAAATATCAAATTTTTGCTTTGTTTTGAGTGGTTGTTATTAGAATAGATTGGGCACAACTTAAGGAGCTTGAATCTCAGTTTTGGGATGATTTGGTGAAGTTTTGAGGTGGTTTGAATTGAAAATTCGAAGTAAAAGCTGAACATGAAAAAAAAATGATATGTGTATCACACTGTGTATCATTTGTGTATCATATATGTATCATATTTGTATCAATTGTGTATCACATGTATATCCATGTATACCTGTGAGTGAGATACATACGTGATACATGTGTCGCAGAAGACTTTTTTGAACTCGATTTAATTACGAATTTTGATACAAAACCAGTCCAAATCACCTCCAATCTTCCTCAAATTTTGTATATTGACTTATCTATATATTTTCAATGAATTTCAATTATACCCATTAAAAAAGTTCCTTTTTGTTTAGATTTTTGGAATATTGTAGAGATTTTTGTATTTCATCACCTTATTTGCTACCCCGTCCATAAAATTTCCTTTCCGTCTTGTATCTAATGTTGCTAATCACGCTTAAAAATATGGAAGGTGATTTTTGCATGTGATTCTTTGGGAGAAAGGACCCTATTATTTGGTTTTTCAATTTTTATTGGCTAGTTTTGGTAAGTCTATGACAAATGGCTAGAGGTTGGTAAGTTGAGATTTATTTGGGACATTTGTGTAAGTTTTGATGGCATCACCCATCTTCATGAAAAGAACTAGATTTTCTTTTAAAAATAGTGTTATATTCTATAGTTTCTTGAAATATGTTGTCTTATGTATGTGGAATATCTGGGATATTCTGGCATTTTGATTCTTGAAAAGACAGGGCATGTTCTTGCCCACTTGCCCATATGAATTAAGAAAATGGAACATGCAAACAAACATATCTCTCTGCCTCGACCAAATCTTTTTGGGCAAAACAAGACATTAACACCTCGACCATATGCAATTTCATCAAATGAGGTTCATACGTGTTAGATTGATACTTGAAATATATGATATGTATTCCAAAAAGAGAGTCAGAAACTGCAATTAAGGATTTGGCATATTTATTATATAAATATATATATATAATTGTCGAGACAATACTGAATTTTTATATAATCTTCCATTTGTATGTAATTGGAGAAAAGGTGATAATAATTGCTGTTAGTACAAAGTATCAGGATCATATTTCTTGGCATCTATTATTCAGATAATTAGAGTTTCATAATTGTGACATGTGATGCTTGCAACTTGCAAGAAGACTTGATCTATGAAAACGATTTTAGTTCCTCTCAGAGGCGGATGTAGTCTTCTACCGGTAGGTTCAACTGAATACATAACTATCGACGCGGAGTAAAAAATTGTGTATAAAAATTCATTAAAATTCCAAAAATAGTAGATATGAACCCATAACTGTAAAAATATATAATGAGTTCAATGCTAAAAACTTTAAAAGTTGAATTCATAGGGTTTTAAATTCTGAATCCGCCTCTGATTCCTCTCATCATATGATTGCGTATTTGTGTCTAAGAAAACAATGATAAAACGAGCATCTTAGTTTTTTCTAAAGAACGATGAATAATTAATATGTGAGCCTCTTCCTTTTATTTAGAACTGGAATTACCTACACTTTAAAGAGCTCATATTGATGGACTCTTTATAAAATACTAAAATGATGAGAAATCCAAGAAATATAACTTTACAACAGAGTTGATAGAAAACGGAAAAGATAAGATTTTCTAATGAATGATGAACTACAAGCACCAACGACCACACCTCAATCTCAAGCAAGTCGGAATCAGCTATATGAATTAGTATTACTTTCCATGTCACTCAATTTAAGCGTCTTTTAGTCGAATATTATAAACTTGTGCAGAGTTTCAATCAACGTCTACGCACAGGTAGAGACTTGTGCAGAGTTCCAATCAACATCTACACACAGGTAGAAGTACAGGCAGGGGCGGATCCACCTCCCCACCTACGGTTTCATATGGACCCAGTAAATTTTGTCCAAACAGTGTAAAATGTGTTTGAAAAATTTACTAAATATCTATAAATGTTACAATGTGAAACCAGTTTACTCGAGGTCTTTGCAGGAACCCATAAACATTAAATCCTGAATTTGCCTCTGAGTACTGGAATCAGGAGATAGGTCGAAGCAGCTGCATTACCATCAGAGCCAGTATGGCCAAGAGGGGTCATACAAGTCCCAATGCAGCCCTGATCCCTTCGTTTAGTATATAGTATATAAACATATTATTTCTAAAATTACCAAGCTAAACAGTGTAATTTTCCAACCCCTTGAGCGCATGTGGCTCCACCACTGTGCGAGTTGCGACCTTGTGCAGGGTAAGAGCAGCAAATAAAGTGTAGTTATAGTAACAGCCTTACAGTCTATACTATGCAGGAACTCAAGAAGCTGGCATATCATTTTTGTACACATCGCGTGACAATCCAGCGAACCTATTCAAGAGAACGCAGCAAAAAGAGGCAAGGATTATTTTCATCTCTCCAAGTTGAAAATTTGAGGCCATAGACATTATTCTCATTGAAATTAGATGGACCTTACTATGTTATTGTGAGGATCCCTCCAATAGAATCCTTGAATCAAAATGACAGCTACATTTGATATTATGAGAATAAAGATACCAAGAGAATGCTTCCCCATCCACTCTAACGCGAACATCAAGCGCCTCCAACCATACATATCGACCTAAACCATATAGCATCAGTATGACTCTCAACTGAGTTAAATATATATATGATCAATAAAATAAAGTACTGACATTTTTCGCTTGTAGAGCTAAACTACAAGTGATGCAACTAAAAAGTTGTTTATCCGAGCAAGGACGACTTATAGTTTCAAAACTCACCAGTACATACAGTAAACAAAATGTGATTCCAGCAGCGGCTGAAGTTACCAGCAGATAACTAATGGTGTACAACGATTTGTTGAATGGCACGCCTGAAAAGAAAAGTAACACCAACCTCACATGTCACAAGGACTACAGCCAATTTGTTAACGCCTCAAATTGATAATCTGATGTTCCATAGAAATAGGAATCACAACTGGAAACATGGAATGAAATCAGAATCTATACTTTGTATGGGACAACTGGAAAAATGTTTGTTTCTTGTAAGAAAAGTTACAATTATTCAACGTAGGGGCTTGTATGTTATGGTTTTCTAAATTTTGTTTAAGGGAAAAAGAAAAACAAAAAGAAAAGTTAGAGATTATTTATCATAAATAGCAACCAAGGTGTTATAGTTTGTCCGTGTGAACGAAAGGGATTTGACTTAGTACTTGAAAAAGAATAGATAGATATACCTGTCACAGCAAGGAAGAAACCAAGAAACAGAAGTGGAAATGAGAGGATGGACCAGTTGTATAGCCTTTCTTTATGATCCTGAACACAGTTAACAGAAAGACATCAATTGATCATACAATGAATAGAGTAACTTAACGGGCAATATAATTCTGCGCATGTGAATATGCATCAATGAACATTAATAGTTCTCTTCGTTCAGAATATATACTGCTATTTGATATGGCTTACTTTTTAATGCTAAAATTCTACTACCACTAAAGAAATACATACTTACAATATGATAGTGAAACCATTATTCTTGTAGCAGTTCTTTTAAAATATGTCAAACTAATATTGGGAAAAGTTTGTCAAGTAGTAGAAACTACATCAGCAAGGAGCATACTAATGGAAGCAAAACCAAAAGAAAAGTGTTATTCAATTGTCGCAGACCTTAAAGGCATTTCCCTGACTTTTTTCAAAAGGACTTCTTCTACGTTCACAATGCATCAATAAGACAACTAACGATACCGCATAGGTCACCTGAAATTGAACGAGAATATGGCCATATTGGAGTCCAATAATGCAGGCAACGGCAGCTGTTACGGAACTGTAAAGAGATTATAGATGGAAAAAAGAGGTGTCACGGGCAAAGATGTGCACTTGTAAGAATGCCTCTATTAGCAAAGGTAGGATCACAGGAGAATGTTTAAGGACAGAAATGCTACCCTAATATGCCTTCTGGTTCAAAAGGGGCATGGCACCACGAAGGGAAACTCTGCGGAATTCTGTCATCATTGAATCCCTTGCATTCCTGTGAATCAATATAAGTTCGGAGGGAAAAGCTGTGAGTTATAGACCGGCTAGTTTGAGAAGTTAAGCAAAGTATACAGTTACCTTTAGATTTCTATATACAGGCTTTGTGTATAGGTGATCTATTCCAAGAATAAATCGATCAATCATTCCAGCAGAATTACATGCAGGTCCAAGATCACCTCTAACAGAACATTTTACCTGCCAATGGTATACTATTTTATTGAATGAAAACAAACACATGTTACAATACTTCTACAGGATAATTACGGGAGTTATTACATGCTTAGTGCCAATAACAAACAATGTAGTTATGACAGTTCGCTCTCATCCTTAAGCTTCTGTCGAATTTTGCCATGTTGTTTGAAACTTGACCTTGTCTTCAGAATGCAGCAAAGATAAGGAGCAAACGAAAAGAAAACAAACGCTAACCTTGTAGATGCTGAGGTCTGTTGTCCGTGACACAGTAAATTCCCAATCAGGTACATACAAACCATATAACAACCAAGTATGTACAGCACACAGATAAAATGCAACACACCTATAAACAGAGGTTTTAAAAGACATCATTACATAACAACTAAACACAAAGCAATTACACAAGCATACATAATATCTATTCCTCTTTTTGGTCCATCCTATAAATTTGACCAATTTCATAGAACAAAATCTATTCACCTTCCAATAATTCAAACCTGATGTCATTTGACTTAGTAGCGACTAGTTATTCCACCTTTTCACTTTGGGTTTGTTTATCAGGAGAGTGTGAGTATTTAAAAATATGAGAACGACTTTTGTCGGGGTAGTGGATAATTATTTGTCAATATGACTGCAGTTGGACTGCAATAGTTGTAACTCTTAAAACTTCCAAAATTTCTTCTTGTATGTTATCAAACTATTAGTAGCTAATAAGGCCTAATGCAAATAATTAGGTGGAGGACTTGCGACATTCCACATGTTCAATGAACTTCTCAGAAAGCATAACGTTATGATATTATGCTTCCACTGAGAAAATGAATCAAACCGCTTACAGTATACACATGAAATAGTGAAAGCTGTCAGTTTATATCACCGCAAACCATTCATCAAAACGAATTGAAATGCATTGAGAAGATTTGACAGTAATCTGGACTCCAGTTTTAAGTAGATCTAATAGTACCTTCAGAACACATACACACACACAAAAAGTGCGCGATCAAGAAGTTCTCTGTGTTGAAAAATATTATAACAACTGATGTTAGGTTTCCAATCAAAAATCTCTATTATCATATTAGGCAAAGTCATCTTACCACTGCCAAATGTAATTACTGAAAATACTTCTTTTTATCCTTCGACGTGGAAGCCATATCTCGCACAAAGCTGCTATGATATATCCAACAGCTATTCTCTGTATAACCAAAAAAGGATTAGTATCTATGATAACAAATATAAGTTACTGCTTGCATGCATAGCTTGTTCCTTCTAACCTATTCTACATTTCTACTGCCTGTAGCCTGTCGGCCAGAGATTACAGAGTTTTCAAACATGATAAGACCAATCTCTACAAAATCTCACATACCAAGTTACGACTAGTATGTAAATGGCAACGCCAGGTAGTTGTAGCTTTCTAGTAATCTGATGGATAAATAACAAGTAAAACGCAAACAAGAGTACCTGCAGAATTCCCAGCCATCGCATTTTTTCAATGTCTACACCATAGGTCAACCCCGTTATCCCGTGCAAGTAACCTCCTGAAATAAAAATAACCATGAATTGATGATAAGTCAAATGCATTAATGCAGAAAAATGAGGATAGAGATAACGAAGGCAGAAGCCTACAGACAACTCATCAAGAAGAAAACAAGAAGATGCCACCAGACTGAAAGAAAAATGAAGGATCCAGCAATTAGAATATTAGAACAAATGTATAATTGGAAACTAAGTTACTTGATAGTCTACCTGCTACTAAAAATTGTTTTTCTTCTGGTGGTGTCTTTACTTTCTAAGGCCTCTGTTTGCTAAACAATGTCTACTTATGGAGCATCGCTTATCCGGTAAAACACCAAACTGTACCGATTCTAATAGTCAAGTCCCTAGTAGCATTTTTAGATTCTCATGCGATCTAAAAATGTGTCTACTGACGTTCTTCATTAATAATAGTCTAGTTTATTCCAGCCCTCTCTTGCTCATGCTGTTTGCTGTTGATTCTGAAAGCTTTTTGTTATAGGCAATTGCTTAATGCAATACACAAACTCTTCCGTTATTGAGCTCCTTTCACTTGTAAATGCAGAGTTTCGACCTTGTTGTGCCCCAAAATAACACATTTATTCGCTATAGTAATATTTAGGATGTACAAGATCCATATCAAAACGCATTACAAGACTGTAGTTGCAGAAAGTTTTAAACAAGTTGAGATCACAAGTGGAAAACTATATCCAGTGCAGTTGATACAAGCTAGTAAGATTACCTTGAAGAAAAACACCGAGGAGGAAAAGTTTCAACATCCTAAACACAGCTTTCAAAGTGGCTCCTTCTCTGTCTAAAACTTTCTGCAAATTTGGAAATAGGAAAGATTTACTAACTGCGAATAGTGGAATTCAACTAGTGATATGCATAATATAGTTAGCCTCAGATGGTTGACTATACATAAAATGGTACATCACTTATCAAGTCCAACGGCTATGCATTATAAGCCTTTTATTTTAATAAAGAAAACTACGCATTAAGCCTAAAGTAGAACAACTAGATTATAGGTATGTCTAATATGAAATCTGAGAGTAGATACCTTATATGCTATTGCAAGGGAAATTCCAGAAATAAAAAGGAAGAATGGCATCACAAAATCTGCCAAGCGTACACCATTCCACGGGGAATGAGCAATACTTGGGAAAATAGAGCCACCATAGTCCACAAGCATCATAAGCTGAATCAGTGAACAAATTAAAGTCAAAAAAGTTGATTATTTAGTGAAAGTTAACCCTAATAAAGGATAGAGATTACAGTATCAGCAAAACAGTACCTAAAAGTAGAACAAAGAACCTCTTGAGCAAGGATTATGGTCATTAAAAAATAAACATAGATTCCGCTCAATCACTGCCTCTATATTTGCATTATCAAGATTTCTTTTCAATACTTCTCTTTTTGTATCAACATTCAATTGGAGTAAAAGGAAATGAAAATTTTGAAGGAAAAATAAACACTATAAATGTAAACTAAAACACAAACACAACTACACAAGCGGGGGGGGGGGGACGAAGCGTAACATTTAATGCCTCGATACTTCCAAGGGCAGCCCGGTGCACTAAGCTCCCGCTATGTGCGGGGTCGGGAAAGGGCCGGACCACAAAGCTCTATTGTACACAGCCTTGCCTTGCATATTTGCAAGAGGCTGTTTCCACAGTTGAACCCGTGATCTCCTGGTCACATAGCAGCAAATTTACTACTTACGCCAAGGCTCCCCTTCAATGCTTCGATACTTCCGAAAACCCAAAATACATCAAGAATAGCACTTTCACAAAAATGCACTCGAACTTTTAAGATTAAAATTTTTCAAAACAGAAAGATAAACATGCAGAAGAAAGTATCAAAGTGAGAAAGACGTTAGATGACCTGTTGCATGCTTTGCTTGACCATCTCACGTAAACTTTTAGACAGAACATGGTTCAAGTTATAACTATTTTTTCTAAATTCAGTGAGAAAAAGGCAATGAAAAGCTTTTACCAAAACGCAGAGGCCACGAAATACATCGAGGGAAGCAACACGAGCAGGTTTAGCTTTCTTCTTCTTTGTTGCTGCTACTGCTTCGCCTCCACTCTCCGTTTGTTCTATTTCCATGGCGCGATTCCCCAACAATGGATGATCTTCCGCCATTGTTGAGATAGCAAATACACAACAACAGAGTGAAGGAGCTGTGAAGATAAAGGGGAAGAATGAGAAGGAGAATAAAAGCATATAGGGGAGTAGTAACGACCTGTTATCACACTTGGACCATTCACTACTCAATCGGTTATCCAATTTCCCGGGTTTTCTTTGTAGCTTTTAAACAACCACCTTTCGCTTTCTGTTAAAAAAAATAAAGTATATCAAAAACAATGCAGAAAGAGTGAGTTTAAAAGGTTATTATTTTGTTCTTTCTTTTATACTCCAAATATTACAAATGTTCTTTTACTCTTATATATGGGCATTCTCATAAGAGATTAATACAACATCGGTAATGTCATATCTTTGTAGGATTATTTTCTTAGCTTCTCTGTAGAATGGATCGGTCTTGAATTAAAAAATGAAATAAAAAAAGTTTGTTACTTGTCTGTTTCATTTTGCATCAAAATATAATTTAAAACAAGATTAGTGCTTATCTTGTAACTTGATTAACTATTCAAGATTTTTCTTTTAATGGTGGTGTTCACGTATCCACCTAAAGTTTAGACTGATGGGATGGGAGATTCAATATACCTTTTCATTTTTTGATAAGCTAATTGATAAGTTATAGAGGCCATGTGGTTTCAAATCTTTATTTTATTTGTGTTAACACCTCAATCTAGTCATAGATTGCTCCATAGAATGAGTCAAATTGGCCGGGGAAAAGTGAAATAGAATAATAATGCTGAACATCATAGTTGCTCCTTTCACGTTTGTTTGCGCTTTTGTGAATAACAACAACCCAGTAAAATCTCACTAATGAGGGTAGTTTGTACGCAGACCTTTCCCCTGCCGGAGGGTAGTTTGTTTGTGCTTTTGTGAAATGGAATAATAACGCTGAACATGAACTCTAAAGCCCGTCGACCAAATCAGTCCTCTTCGCATGTAATCCAAGAATATTTGATGATCCCAAACTTCCAAAAGCAAACACAATTGGTTTTAGGTTGTTTTTCAAACTACTCAATTCAAAAAGTTGGCTCTTAATCTGGTCAAATCAAAACACAGTTGATAGACACAGATTTACCAACTCTCCTTATTTTCCCATAAGGAGTTTGTTTGCTCAATAATTTTCACAGGAAGAACAGAGGTTGCATCACTTCTAAATCTTATACCTGCAAAAGAACAATCACTTTGAACCTTAAACTACATGCTGGGTGTTTGCCACTCCAAATAATCATGTCATCAAACACTTTATTGTGGTAACCTTAAAGATCGAAGAATTGTATAACCAATCCTGTCCTCCTTAACTTCTGCTACCAATGATAACATTCATCAAGCATGCTACTTTTATCTCCAAATCATCCAACTAATAAAGTATAATATCTCCCAAGTAAACAATTAACTATAATGTCATAAAAACAAGCACCCAACAACAACAGGTTCAATCAATCGTCTCATAGCTATTTTTTGATCAAGGATCTATTCTATAAGTCATATCCAACCCCACTAAATTAAAGAAGTATGATTTTGAGATCAATCTCTTAAATGCATACAACAATTGCACCATCAAAATTCAAGCTCAAAAGAATCTTGGATAAACCAAACCATCCTCAAGCATATTTTACCACTTAAGGACCAAACACCGCCTGTTTCCGAGATAATAATCCACCAATTCAAAGGACCACTTAAAACGATAACACTAAGAACAAACAACCAGCAATATACCAACAAAGATGTAACAGATTTAACACGATTCAAAAGCATTTCAATTTTGAAACTATCTAATACTCTAAAGATAAACCAAGTAAATATATATAGCAAAAAGAGGTTAACTGTCTTGGTTGAACAACGATGTTAAAAAGTACCAAACAAACAGCACGACATATCTATTACTAATATACGAGATTCTTAATAGCATCTACTAATATATTCAAATCTATCACCAGAATACGGAAACTTAATAGACATCAGATTCACTCAAAGGCCCAGGCATTCTCCCTCCTAACTTCCTCCTCTTCCTCAGGTGTGAAGTCATTCTTGATGTTGAAGGTCTTGCGGATCTCCTCCGGAGTTTTCCCCTTGATCATGTCCGCCACAGTCTGACAAGTGAGATCAAGCAGACTCTTGATGTTCAAATAGTTAGCAGCCTGAAAGTTACAACGGCAATGCTTATTAAACCTCAAGGAAAGGTTACCAAACATAAAGAACAAATGCTAGGTAGATAATGTAGAAGGTCCTTGCACCGGTCAAAAGAAACAAGAAAAATAAAACAAAGGATTCAAACGACCAACTTAGACGAATTAGGGATCCAGACCAGTTCATATGCAGCTCTTCTATCTCATTGTTTGAGAATTTAATTTAACTTACATATCAAATAAGGAAGTGTTAGTGACAGTGGAAGAATATATGAACTAATTGTTAAAAAGCTAGTCTGACAGTGTAAACATCACATCAAACTTTAAAATTTGAATAGTTTGGATTTGGATTTTAATAATTATGAAAGTGGTAAAGAGAAATGACTGTGTCAAAAAGTTTGGGAAGTATAAAATATGAGAGTACTAGATTAAAACTAGACAACATGATATCCAATCAGCCACCAAATGGGGTTCAAAATGCCCTGAATACTGAACAATGGAAATAACACGTACAGAACAGAAAGGATAATACACGAATAAGAACGTGCCTAAACTTTGTGGGAGACCTATGATTACCCCTGTACTTTATGTACAGCTTTACAATGCCAAAACAATTGATTAATTGTAGATTCTGTTCAACACATGTAGTTGAGTCAATGTTTAACATCAAAATGACCAAGTTCCTCCACAACTATTTCATACTCCGTCCATTCCAATTTGTTTGATGCATTTTGAATTTTGAGAGCCAAACGAGTTATCATATGCCTTTTAAATACTTTAATAACTATTAGTTATTGTATGACTTAGAACTTTTGGTGAAGTTTCAAACAAATTAAGATTCTATGCCCAAATTTGTGGTCAAAATTGAGAAATTTCATGCTCAAGATCCGAAATCTTTCCAAAAAATTGGGACATAGGGAGCAATAATTAGCCCATCAAATAACAGCAATAACCCAAGACACAACCAATAGAAGCAGAAATTATAAAGCAGCACATAAACATATAACAGCGGAAAACCGCTGAACATAAAATCAGGCAAATAAAGTACTTCAACTAATAAGTCAAAGACAACAAAAGCAAGAAAAACAATTTATAGCAAACACAATCATTACAAAAAAAAAAGTTAAATTTTTTATACCAAGATAAGATCAAAGAGAGTAGCCTGATCAACTTTGACAAAGTCAGCATCAAAGCTTTTCAAATCATCCTCAGAGGCTTTATCATCAGTCTTAGCAACAGCATCGACGTGGCGCTTACAGTACTCAATAACCTTAGCCAAGATCTTGCTTGTAACATTAGGGAGAGGGATACTGGTATCAGCACAATCGTCTTCGATCATGTGCTTTATGGTCTGTGATTCCAACGCCACCGCCTCTTCCACCTCGAAAGTTTCGCCGTCGGAACTCTTCAACACAATCATCTTTGAAGTAGACATAGTCGATTGAACAGAACAAACAAAAACGCAAACCCTAGGATTGTTAAACGAGAGAAATAAAGCAGACGGTAGAGAGAGAAAAAGTAGTGGAATTCTATTAGCTTTGGTTCTATAATTCTATATATAGGGCTAAAAAAATATTTACTCGCGTGTAGTGATTTAAAAAGAAAACATTACACCCGAATTAATATTGGTTAAGGGATTTTTTTTAATTTAAGTTTTGAATGTTCAAAAAAGAAATGATTTGGCACAACCGAACAAATAAAAACTGAATCATCCATATTGTAACTCGACTATATTTTTGTATCGCGTAAGAACCCATTTAGGAAAGCGCTCCCTACTATAGATTTTTTCATATCTAAAGCTCGAACTCGAAATATCTGGCTAAAGTAAGGGCTATCTCATCTACTGTACCACATTTTTTGGCTGTGACTCAATTTTTATATTGTGTGCTAACAATTTTAAGCTTCACGAAACAAAAATATTTTATTAAAGAAAATAAAGAAGAAGATGTTACAGATAATAAGTTTTCTGGTTGTTCGTTAAAGAAATTATGTAGTAATTTGAATTCTTTTCCTAGAAGTTAGTATTTTTTTCTTGGGAAATAAGGTGTTCTTCTTCCATAAATATGAGGTTTTTCTCCAATTATATTCTTGAGAATTTAATTTTCTTTGTTCTTCTCTTTACTATTATTTTACAACAGAAAAAAGTTAATAGAATTTTTTCTCACCTTCACCGCTTCGTTCACTTATTATTATTTTCAACTAATTAATAAGAGAAAATGATAGTTCGAATTCTTTTCTAAAAAGTTATCACCCTTTATTTTTGGAACAAGTTGTTATTCTGTCTTACTAGAGAATTCTAATCAATCTTATCCCTTCAAGTCGTAGCATTAGTTCACAATTCACATAACATCCTGTTAGTAATTTTGCATTGATCTAGTTTTTGTTTTTATAGCTTTGCCGTCCCTCAGCCCCTCTCCCACCTTTTCTATCTATCATTTTAGTGTGGGCTAAGACTTTTTGTTTTTCTTTTTATTGATTGAGACCTAGCCTCTCTTTTTTGGTTCGTAGCCTTGGGGTTATACACTTTTCCTTAAGGCAGAGGTTTTGCCCCGCTAGGAAAGAATGGAACTTCAAAAACATGTATCAAATTCCGCCATTTATCACAAAAGCCCATTCGATCCAAAAAGATGCTGCCAGCTTCTATATAAAAGTCGTTTTGCTTCCACCAAAGTTGACATAGTTCCTCTTACGATTAGTCGTAATTATTTATTTAATAGTTAAAATTTAGGAAAATTTGAGGTAAATCCTAGCCAAAGATAATTCATCCTAGATTTAAGACAGAGAATAAGAACACGCAAGCATAGCTGAATTGTTTCTCGAACTCGGAGTGAAATTAGCCCTTAGGCCTTTGTAAATTTTTTGTATCCGACCGATAAATATATATATATATATATATATATATATATATATATATATATATATTATATAGCTTTTCTACCCTTTTCGGATTTTAAAGTTTTCTCTTTGTTTATCATTCATGTTTACAAAGGTTATAATGCCTTAGCACGAAATAAGGAGCAATTCGAGAGTTCGAACAATTTTGTACTCATTAGAGTTTTCGAGGCTTGATATTATCGAAGCCTTATATGATTTTGTCGGTGGTAGCCTTTTTAACCGGTTTATGAAAGAATTCGAAGGCCTGTTTTGTTACGGAAATCGTACGTCTCCGATTCGCGTTAATTTGGCCGCAACCTATTTAGTTCAGGATTTGCCCCTTGGGCTTATTTTTCCTGTTTCACTTCGAGCTTGCCCGAAGTGCCAGTCCCCGAGTGGGATGGGCGTGGCCTATAAAAATCGAGAGTTGCCTAAAAGGTCTTACGATCTCGAAGTTTTGATAATTTAATCTCGTTTATTTTTGGACGGCAGTCCCTGAGTGTGGGGGTAATTATCCGAACTCCGATTATGATCGGCCCTTGAGCATGTTTACATAATAGATAGAGAGTATGAATTAGTAAAGTAGGAAAAAATTTCTAAGACATGAGATATTGGCACGGAAAAATACTTCTCTTTATAATTGACTATACATGCGTACATGTTCTGTGTCAGGGCTCGAGCAAACTATGCGGGCACGATTCGTTCGACCGTTCGGCCCTTACAAATTTTCCTATCGATTCTTGATTCCATGAAGTAATTTCCTCGCAACAAAGTTGACATTCGAGGGTAATGCCCCCCAGTATTCGAGGTTGATTGTAAAGAAGCCTAGGATACTTTTGACTTGTTCTAAGTTAGCACAATCAATGGTTGCCTCGTTAAAAACCTCGCCGGAAAACCCTTTTGGGGCAAAACCGGTCTAAGGGAAAAAGAGTGCAACGCATGCTTTCAGACCTAAAGTCTTCATGTTGAGGAGTCCATTGCTGTCTCTGGTCGAACACCTGCAGGAGTTAGTTTAAAATATAAATGAAAATGGAGAAGGTCGTACCTTAGCAGTAATATCGTTTTAAGTGCGATATGTTCCAATTGTTCGTCGTTCATTTTATCGAGCTTGTAGGACCCCTTTTCGATAATTTCGAGAACCTGGTATGGTCCTTCCCATTTTGGACCCAGCTGTCATTCATTTGGATTTCGAGTATTGAGGGTGACCTTTCTTAGCACCAAGTCCCCGATGTTAAAATGTCAAAGATTGGCTCTTCGATTGTAGTAACTTTCGATCCGCTGTTTTTGAGCGGCCAATCGGACGAGGGCAGCTTCGCATCTTTCGTTCAACAATTCTAAGCTCGTATTCATGGCCTTGTTATTTGACTTTTCTGTCAGATATAAAAATCCGATGCTGGGTTCTCCGACTTTGACCGGTATTAGAGCTTCGGCGCCATAGACTAATGAGAACGGTGTTGCTCCAGTGTTGGACTTCGATGTTGTGCGGTATGCCCATAGAACCTCGGGCAGTACCTCTCTCCACTTTTCTTTGGCATCGGTCAATCTGTTCTTAAGGTTCTGAATGATGGTTTTATTGGTTGACTCGGCTTGTCCATTCCCGCTGGGATGATAAGGCGTCGATAGGATTCTTTTGATCTTGTGATCCTCGAGAAACTTAGTCACTTTGCTACCGATGAATTGCTTTCCATTATCACATACGATCTCGGAGGGCATCCCGAATTGACATATGATGTGATCCCAAATGAAGTCTGTGACTTCTCTGACTTTCTCGAAAGCCTCTGCTTCAACCCACTTAGAAAAATAATCAGTCATAAATAAAATAAACCGAGCTTTACCTGGGGCCGATAGGAGAGGGCCGACGATATCCATTCCCCATTTCATGAACGGCCATGGGGATAAGACCGAATGGAGCTGCTCTCCGGGTTGGTGAATCATTGGTGCATACCTTTGGCATTGGTCGCATTTTCGAATGAACTCCTTTGCGTCTTTCTCCATATCGGTTCGGTGGTATCCTGCTCTGATTACTTTGTGGACCAACGATTCGGCACCAGAATGGTTTCCACAAATGCCTTCGTGAACTTCCCTTAGGACGTAATCGGTGTCTCCCGGACCCAAACATATTGCCAACGGTCCATCGAACATCCTTCTAAACAACGTTCCGTCTTCGGACAAAGTGAACCGTGCTGCCTTTGTGCGCAGAGCTCTCGACTCCTTTTGGATTCGATGGGAGTTTTCCATTCTTTAAGTATTCTATGTACTTGTTTCTCCAATCCCAAGTCAAACTCGTGGAATTTATTCCGGGGTGGCCTTGTTTCTCAAAATGGTATTTTGAGGGGTTGGGCATATTTTTGACACAGATTCGACCTAAGGATGCAAAGACACAATAGGAGCAAGGCGGGGAATTATTCTACGAGTTTTCTTCCTCTTCCTATTTTTCATTGTTGGTTATGACCTTTAGTATTGTAGTTTTATATACTATTATGAATAGCTAATTTGTTATCTAGGGTTTTGATGGATCCTTTTGTAGGATAAATTCTTGTTATGTTTTTATATAATTGAGCCGTAGTAATTTCTCTATTTGTTCAACTATATTATTCTTGTGGTTGATTGAAGGGCCCTCAATAGTTGTGCCTATTTAGTATGTATTACTCGGGAGAAAGTGCATATTTAGGTAGTTGTTCAACAACATCACTCCCGACGTATGTGAGGAATCAATAACCAAGGGTTTAAAAGTGGGATTAGGGATAACGAAACCTTGGGTGCAATCTAAGTGAGCTGTAATTAAAGCCAACTAGCGTAACTCAGGAGGGTATGTCTAGTAAATTGTTGTAATTACTCAAGAGAGAATTAAAACACCCAGAGCGCTCATGATCGGTAGAGAATACTTAGGCAAAATTATAGAAGACATAGCGGGAAGGATTCCGACAATTGGGGAAATCATAACTCTAGACCCCCTTAAACTTGTCTCCAATCCTTATCCTTGTTAATTCATAGTTTTACTGCTTTCTAGTATTTGTTAGTTAATTAGATAAAAATAAACATTATAATCTTTATAATTAGGAAATTGTTTGGACTTGTGTTTCTTACCAATATTGAACAACTGTAGCTAAGCCTTAGTTCTCTGTGGGATTCGACTCCGGACTTGTAAACTGGATTATATTTGCAACGACCGCTTAGTCCTTTTTATAAGGCATAGTTGGGCGTGATCAGCTTGCATCGCAATTGCGATGCCTGATCTCGCATTTGCGAGATCAGAGGCCTGCTACACATCTGCAACACACCAGCAATTTTCCTAGGTCCAATTTCACTCCGTGGCCTATCCAAAACTCACCCGAGCCCTTGGGGATCCAAACCAAACATGCACGCAAGTCCAACAACATCATACGGACTTGCTCGTGCGTTCAAATCATCAAAATAACATCAACATCTATGAATTAAACCTCAAATTGATGAAATCACTCAAGAACATCAAAATTACTATTTTCTCAACTATAGGTCCGTTTTATACCAAACTAATTCCGATCTTTACCAAATTTTACCGATTCAACTTAGTTATTATTTCAAACTTGTACCGGGCTCCGGAACCAAGATACAAGCCTGATACCATCAAGAAAATGCATCAATTCACTTCTAAAAACCTCTATATTTTCCAGAAAACAATTTTCTTTAAAAATTTATTTCTCGGGCTTGGGACCTCGGAATCCGATTCCGGGCATATGGCCAAGTCCTAAATTTTACTACGGATCCTACGAGACCGTTGGATCACGGGTCCGAGTCCGTTTACCAAAAATGTTGACCAAAGTCAACTCTATTAATTTTAAAAGCCAATTTCCATATTTTACTTAGTTTCCACATAAAAGCTTTTCGAAAACACGCCCGGACTATGCATGCAAATTGAGGTGAGATACAAAGAGGGTTTTAAGGCCTCGAAACACAGAATTTACTTTCAAAATGAGTGATCACCATTCTCCACCTCTAAAACAACCGTTCATCCTCAAACTGACATAGAAAAGAAGTACTTGAGTCGGAGAAAAGATGGGGATATCGGCTCCGCATATCGAACTCGGACTACCAAGTTGCTGCCTCAACAAGCTGACCTCTCCACTAAACACGAATAGAAGGGAAACTCTTCGATCTAAACTGACGAACCCGCCGGTCTAGAATCGCTACCGGCTCCTCCTCATAGGATAAGTTCTTGTCCAGCTGGACAGTGCTGAAGTCTAACACGTGGGATGGATCGCCGTGATACTTCCGAAGCATGGACACATGAAACACTGGATGCACGGCTGATAAACTCGGCGGCAACACAAGTCTGTAAGGCACCTCTCCCACTCAATCAAGAATCTCAAACGGGCCAATGAATCTAGGGCTAAGCTTGCCCCTCTTCCCAAATCTCATCACGCCCTTCATAGGCGACACCCGAAGTAGCACCCGCTCGCCGACCATGAATGCCACATCATGAACCTTACGGTTGGCATAACTCTTTTGCATGAACAGAGCTGTACGAAGCCTATCCTGAATGATCTTAACCTTGTCCAAGGCATCATGTACTAGGTCTGTACCCAACAACCGAGCCTCTCCCGGCTCAAACCACCCAACCGGCGACCGACACCGCCTACCATATAAAGCCTTATAAGGAGCCATTTGGATGCTCGGCTGGTAACTGTTGTTGTAGTCAAACTCCGCTAAAGACAAAAACTGATCCCACGAGCCTCCAAAGTCAATAACATAAGCTCGGAGCATATCCTCCAAAATCTGAATAGTACGCTCGGATTGCTCGTCCATCTGAGGATGAAATGTTGTGCTCAACTCGACCCGTGTGCCCAACTCATGCTGAACTGCCCTCCAGAAATGTGAGGTAAACTGCGTACCTCGGTCAGAAATGATAGACACGGGCACACCATGAAGACGAACAATCTCTCGGATATAGATCTCGGCCAACCGCTTCGAGGAATAGGAAACTGCCACAGGAACAAAATACGCTGAATTGGTCAGCCTATCAACAATAACCCACACTGCATCGAACTTTCTCTGAGTCCGTGGGAGTCCAACAACGAAGTCCATAGTGATACTCTCCCACTTCCACTCAGGAATCTCAATCTTCTGGAACAAACCACCAGGTCACTGATGCTCGTACTTTACCTGCTGACAATTCAAACACCGAGCTACATAGGCAACAATGTCCTTCTTCATCCTCCTCCACCAATAATGCTGCCGCAAATCCTGATACATCTTAGCGGTGCCCGGATGAACAGAGTACCGGGAGCTATGGGCCTCCTCTAGAGTCAACTCACGAAGCCCATCCACATTAGGCACACAAATATGACCATGCATCCTCAAGACTCCATCATCTCCAACTGTAACCTGCTTGGCACCTCCGTGCCACACTGTGTCTCTAAGGACAAGCAAATGAAGATCATCATACTGCCGATCTCGGATACACTCAAATAATGAAGAACGAGCGACTGTGCAAGCTAACAAACGGATGGGCTCAGAGATATCCAACCTCACGAACTGATTGGCCGAAGCCTGAACATCCAAAGCAAGCGGTCTCTCACTGACCGAAATATACGCAAGACTGCCCATACTAGCTGACTTTCTACTCAAAGCATTGGCCACCACATTGGCCTTCCCTGGATGATATAAGAGTGATATCAAAGTCTTTCAATAGCTCCAACCACCTCGTCTGCCTCAAATTTAGTTCCCTCTGCTTGAACAAATACTGCAGACTCTTGTGATCCGTGAACACCTCACATGACACGCCATACAAATAGTGCCTCCAAATCTTCAGCGCGTGAACAATGGCTGCTAACTCAAAATCATGAACTGGATAATTCTTCTCATGAATCTCAACTGCCGCAAAGCATAAGCAATGACCTTGCCATCCTGCATCAACACCGCACCAAGTCCAATACGAGATGCGTCACAATAAACTGTATATGGCCCTGAACCTGTGGGCAAAACCAACACTGGCGTCGT
Organism: Nicotiana attenuata; assembly: GCF_001879085.1. Taxonomy (NCBI): domain Eukaryota; kingdom Viridiplantae; phylum Streptophyta; class Magnoliopsida; order Solanales; family Solanaceae; genus Nicotiana; species Nicotiana attenuata. The sequence goes on from NW_017672343.1 coordinate 89,780, forward strand.
AGTCAAAGTCGTCTTGAGCTTCTGAAAGCTCGCCTTACAATTGTCCGACCACCTGAACTAGGCACCCTTCTGGGTCAACCTGGTCATCCGGGCTACAATAGATGAAAACCCCTCCACAAACTGACGGTAATAGCCTGCCAAACCCAAGAAGCTCCGAATCTCTATAGCTGATGCGGGTCTAGGCCAGTTCTTGACTGCCTTTATCTTCTTCGGATCCACTTGAATACCCTCTGCTGAAATAACGTGACCCAATAATGCAACTGAACTTAACTAGAACTCACACTTCAAAAACTTAGCATACAACTGACTATCCCTCAGAGTCTGAAGAATGACTCGAAGATGCTGCTCGTGCTCCTCCCGGCTGCGGGAATAGATCAAAATATCGTCAATGAAGACAATCATGAAGGAATCCAAATAAGGCCTGAACACTCGGTTCATCAAATCCATGAAAGCTGCTGGGGCATTTGTCAACCCGAATGACATCACCAAGAACTCATAATGCCCGTACTGAGTGCGGAAAGCTGTCTTAGGGACATCGGATGCCCTAGTCCTCAACTGATGGTAGCCCGACCTCAAGTCGATCTTAGAAAACACTTGGGCACCCTGAAGCCGGTCAAACAAATCATCAATCCTCGGCAATGGGTACTTATTCTTGATTGTGACCTTGTTCAATTGCCGGTAATCTATACACATCCTTATCGATCCGTCCTTCTTCTTATCAAACAACACCGGCGGACCCCAAGGCGAGACACTAGGCCTAATAAAGCCCTTATCAAGCAAGTCTTGCAACTTCTCCTTCAATTCTTTCAACTCAGGCGGGTCCATACAATACGACAGATAGATATGGGCTGAGTGCCCGGAGCCAAATCAATGCAGAAGCCAATATCCCTGTCGGGTGGCTTGCCCGGCAGGTCTGAAGAAAATATCTCAGGAAACTCACGAACAACAGGCACAGAATCCATAAAAGGAACCTCAGCACTAGAATCATGAACATACGCCAAATAGGCCAAACATCCCTTATCCCATATGCCGAGCCTTCATATATGAGATAACCCTACGGGTAGAATAACCAGGAGTCCCTCTCCACTCTAGATGAGGTAAACCCGGTAAGGCTAAGGTCACAGTCTTGGCATGACAGTCCAAGATAGCGTGGTAAGGTGATAACCAGTCCATCCCCAATATGACATCAAAATCAACTATATCCAAAAGTAGCAAATCTACTCGAGTCTCAAGACCCCCAATCACAACTATACAGGAACGATTGACATGATCTACCTCAATAGAATCACCCACCAATGTAGACACATATACATGAGCACTCAAAGAATCACTAAGAATGACCAAATACGGTGCAAAATAAGATGACATATTGGAGTATGTAGATCCTGGATCAAATAGAACTGAAGCATCTCTACTACAAACCAGAACAGTACCTGTGATAATTGCATCGGAGGCATCAGCCTCAGGCCTAGCTGGAAGAGCATAACATCGGGGTTGGGCCCCACCACTTTGAACTACATCTTTGGGACGGCCTCCTGCTGGCTGGCCTCCACCTCTAGCGGCCTGACCTCCACCTCTAATACCTCTACCTCTACCTCTAGCACCTCTACCTCCCCCTCTAGCTGGCTGAGCGAGCGGTGGAACGCTCGGTGCCTGAACCATGGCACGGGAACCCTGATGCTGAGAGCTGCTTGGTGCTCGGTGCTCGAGGGAAAAATCTAGCAATATGCCTCGTATCGCCACAAGTATAACAAGCCCTCGGCTGCTGAGACTACTGACCCTGACGGCCTGAATGACCACCCTGAAAACTCTGGAGTAGCGGTGTACTGATAGGAGCTGGTGGCGCACAGTAGGACTGCTAATCATAATACTGCGTATGAGAACCACGGCCACCTGGAGCACCGTGATAAGCCTGAAGTGCTGAATGAAACGGCCTGGAAGGATGGCTCCTACCAAAAGAATCCCTGCCTCCAGATGAGGCACCATTGAACCTGCCCGAATGACGAGGCCTCTTGTTAGACCCCTGACCACTCCCCTGTGATAGAACCATCTCCACTCTCCTGGCCACATTGGCCGCATCATGAAAAGAACTCTCGCTCCCCGTCTCCTTATCCATCTGCAGTCGAATAGGCTGAACGAGTCCCTCAATGAACCTCCTCACTCTCTCTCTCTCTCTCTATCAATGGGAAGTATAAGAAGAGCATGACGGGCCAAGTCAATGAATCTGGTCTCGTACTGAGTGACAGTCATAGATACCTGCTGGGGACGCTCAAACTGCCTCCGATAGTTCTCCCTCTGAGTGATATGAAGAGACTTCTCCAGAAATAGCTGAGAAAACTGATCCCAAGTCAAAGCCGGTGACCCAGCTGGTCTAGCCAAACAATAATCTCTCCACCAAGTCTTGGCGGATCCAGACAGTCGAAAAGCAGCAAAGTCGACCCCATTGGTCTCCACTATCCCCATGTTCCGTAGAACCTCATGACAACTATCCAAATAATCCTAGGGATCCTCAAAAGATGTACCACCAAAAGTAGTAGTGAACAGCTTGGTAAACCTATTCAACCTCCACAAAGCATCGGTAGACATAGATGCTCCCTCTCCGGTCTGAGCTACCACACCTGGCTGAACTGCTCCGACTAGCTGAACTGCTGGAGTCTGAAACTAGGGAGCCATCTGCTTCGGAGTGCGGGTAGCGGGAGTCTGTGCTCCTCCCACAGCCTGAGAGACAGCTGGTGCTACAGGAAGTAAGCCTGCCCGAGTGACACTCTCCATAAGGGCCACTAGACGGACCAGAGCATCTTGGAGTACTGGGGTAGCAATGAACCCCTCTGGGACCTGAGCTGGTCCTGGTGGAACTGTCTGGGCTGGAACCTTATCGTCAAACTCAACCTGAGGCTCCGCCACTGGTGCTGCTGCTCTGGGCTGAGCTCTGCCCCTAGCACGGCCTCGACCTCGCTCTCCGCCCCTTATAGATATTGCCGCTGGGGGCTCGGCCTGCTGATCAGCGGATGAAGAAGCGCGTGTTCTCGCCATCTGCGAAAGAACAGAGTAGAAGTTCAATTAGCATTGAGAAACCAGATCGCACGATAGGAAAGAATAAACGTGAAGTTTTTCCTAATTCTGTAGCCTATGGGGGATAAATACAGACGTCTCCGTACCGATCCATCAGACTGTACTAAGTTTGTCCGTGAATTGTGAGACCTAAGCAACCTAGAGCTCTGATAACAACTTGTCACGACCCAGATTTCCCACCCTCGGGAGTCGTGATGGCGCCTACTAGTGAAAGCTAGGCAAGCTAATTATTCCAATTATTTAACCATTTTCATTTTTGATCCCTTAACAATTTCAAAAAAACATAACAAAAGCAGCGGAAATAATAATAACAAAAATAATGGGGAAGACGAAGTTTGATGGTTTAGATTAATACAAACTGCGGAAGTCTAAGTACAACCCTACCCAGAATCTGGTGTCACAATGTCACGGACCATCTATGAATACTACAAATAAAGTCTGAATAGAAATACACGAATCTGTCTCTGAATAAGTAAAAACAGAAAGGAAATGATAGAAGGAGACTCCAAGGCCTGTGATGCCGCAGGACTACCTCGGGTCGCCTGATGGACTGGAAGCAGCAACCTCACTGTGGTCCCAAAGTTGTAGCACCGGGATCTGCACACAGTGCAGAGTGTAGTATCAGCACAACCAGCCCCATGTGCTGGTAAGTGCCTAGCCTAACCTCGGCGAAATAGTGACGAGGCTAGGACCAGACTACCAAATAAACCTGTGCAGTTGAATCATATACAACGGAAAAGTAAATGCAAAAATTTATAGGTAAAGATAGGAGGGGGGAAAACATGCTGCGGGGAAATCAAGTAACAACATGAAACCATTAAATAAAGTAAAGAACACAATAACTCAATTATCAGCAAGAATCAGGAAATCAAAGACAAGTGCACGACATCATTCTTCGTGCTTTTACTCTCGTCCTCACCATAAGAATCAATATAATCGGCACGACATCACCCTTCGTGCTTTTACCTCGCATAATCATGGCACGGAATTATCCTTCGTGCATTATCACTTACATCGTGCGGCGCGGCATTGTACATCATGCGGTACAACATCACCCTTCGTGCTTTAACCTCACAATATCGGTACGGCATCACCCTTCGTGCACTAATACTCTCTCACAAATATCATGTACGGCATCACCCTTCATGCTTTTACACTCTTCCTTACCCAAGCAAAAATCACAAATAAATACGGGCAAGGGTATCAATAAAATCACAATAGAATCCCGGCAAGGGAACAAAAGCACAACAACAATATCCCGGCAAGGGAAAACAATATCATGAGTAATAACATCCCGGCAAGGGAGATAATATCAAATGCAATAACATCCCGGCAAGGGAGACAATATCATAAACCTCTTCTGTTTTCCACAATTACTTCACAACTTGAGCCAACGCTCTACAATGTTCAATTACCACTAATACTTCCACAACTCAATTCACAACTTGAGCCAACGCTCTACAATGTTCAATTACCAATAATACTTCCACAAGCCTTGTTCAACAATAGAATCATCATATAAAGCATGAACAATACGAAACAGAGTCACATTTATCATAGTATAAAACTCACGGGCATGTTTGACACCGACATATAGATACTCGTCACCATACCTATACTTCATACTCAACAATTAACACATAGCAAATAAGACACAACTCCTAATCCCTCAAGCTAAGGTTAGACAAAACACTTACCTCAATGCCACGAACACAATTTAAGCCTCAACTACCGCTTTACCTCTTGTTTCCACCACCAATTAGCTTGTATCTAGCCACAATTTACTTAACGATATCAATAAATGCTAAATGAATCAACTCTAATGCATGAAAATAGGTTTTCTAAAGTTTTTCCCAAAAAGTCAAAAATCGACCCCGGGCCCACATGGTCAAAACCCGAGGTTCGAACCAAAACCCGATTACCCATTCACCCATGAACTCAAATATATAATTTGTTTTAAAATCGGACCTCAAATCGAGGTCCAAATCCCCAAAATTTGAAAATCCTAAGTTCTACCCAAAACACCCAATTTCCCCCCATGAAAACCCTTGATTTTGGATTGAAATCATGTGAAAAGATGTTGTAGATTAAAGAAAATGAGTTAGAAATGACTTACAATTAATTTGGAGAAGAACTTTTCTTTAGAAAATCGCCCAAGAGAGTTTAGGTTTTGAGAAAGTTGTAAAAATGGTTGAAATCCCGTCTGAAATTCATTTAGCAAGTCTCTGATGTCGCAATTGCGTCCATGCTGACTTCGCAAATGAGAAGAATATGTCGCATTTGCGACAATGGAAAAATCCGGTCACCTTCGCATTTGCGAGGGACCAGTCGCATTTGCGATATCGCATTTGCAATTAAAGTGTCGCATTTGCGACTTCTGGGCATGCACTGAAGACTTCGCATTTGCGAGAATTGGATGGCCCTGGGATCTTCGCATTTGCGACAAAATCACCGCATTTGCGATCCCTGCTTGCATCGCAATTGCGATGCCTGATCTCGCATTTGCGAGATCAGAGGCCTGCTACAGATCTGCAACACACCAGCAATTTTCCAAAGTCCAATTCCACTCCGTGGCCTATCCAAAACTCACCCGAGCCCTCAGGGCTCCAAACCAATCATGCACGCAAGTCCAAAAATATCATATGGACTTGCTCGTGCGTTCAAATCATCAAAATAACATCAACATATATGAATTAAACCTCAAATTCATGAAATTACTCAAGAACATCAAAATTACTATTTTCTCAACTATAGGTCCGTTTTATACCAAACCAATTCCGATCTTTACCAAATTTTACCGATTCAACTTAGTTATTATTTCAAACTTGTACTGGGCTCCGAAATCAAGATACGGGCCCGATACCATCAAGAAAATGCATCAATTCACTTCTAAAAACCTCTATATTTTCCAAAAAACAATTTTCTTTAAAAATTCATTTCTCGGGCTTGGGACCTCGGAATCCGATTCCGGGCATATGCCCAAGTCCCAAATTTTACTTCGGACCCTACGAGACCATCGGATCACGGGTCCGGATCCGTTAACCAAGAATGTTGACCAAAGTCAACTCCATTCAATTTTAAAAGCCAATTTCCATATTTTACTTAGTTTCCGCATAAAAGCTTTCCGGAAACGTGTCCGGACTGCGCACGCAAATCAAGGTGAGACAAAAAAGAGGTTTTTAAGGCCTCGAAACATAGAATTTACTTTCAAAATGAGTGATGACCTTTTGGTCATCACACTCGATCGCGGTTATCTCGCCTTTCTGTTATTCGACGTAGCAGGCCTCCTTCGATATTGCTTGATTTCTTTCTTGCTTCGTTCTCAATCACAACTGGCCTCGATTTTGATCGGCCATTGATCCACGAGCTTACCTATCTGTCTTCGTAACATGTTCCGATATAACTGGGGCCGGGCCTAGAACTTCGTCCCAATTTTAAAAGAATTACAAGAAAATACACGTGACTTCACACCATAACAAAAAATCCCATATTTTATGTTTTACCCGACCTAGCTCATATTGTACATATTCGTACAACCATTGCTTCTAAAAGCTATGGATTTAAATTTGTGTTCTCACAAACATTGTTTTCACTCTCTCTTCTTCTCACATCTTCTACATATACTTCAAGGGCCCGTGTATTTTCTGCTACCCCCCCCCCCCCCCCCGTATCACCTGGTTGCAATGTAAAAAATTTAAAGAGTAGAAGTCCACCATTGAAGGCCATTCAAAACTTTGCTTTCGGAAATACGATTTTTTGAGTTTGATAGTTGTTTGGATTGGGTGTTTTTCCAATTGATTGAAAATATCAAAAGGAGTTCAAATTTTAAATTTGAAGTGATTTGGAGCAGATTTGAGCAAGATTTGAGTTAAATTCCAAAAAAGATGCAAGGAATAAGACGAAGTCAGTTTTTTATATAATTATGTATAATCTTATATAATAGTGTATATGAGTGTATAAACACATCTTATACACTATTATACACTTTTATACACCTTTATACAAGCGTTTGTAGACGAACTTCTTCCACGATTTTCAGCTATAATTCTTGTTCAAAACGAGTCCAAATCTCTATTAAATGACTTTAAATTTTATATACAACCTCCTTATACTATTTCTAACAAGTCTAAATAACACCCACTCAAAATTTCTTACAAAATCAAATTCGAAATTTAAACCCACATATTTTTTTTTGTTAAAAATCTAATTTTTACCACTCAAATGGATTTGGTTTGTTGAGTTAATATTTAAGTCACAGTTTTTTTGGTAATTAATTGTTTATTATTACCAGGAAAATATTTACAAGTATAACAAAACCCTCTCAAAATAGACATAGATTTGGACATGCAGCCCCAAATCTAGTGCCCTCATTTCTACATGGCTATTTATCTACAATCTATGGATAAAAATTGGATTCCTCCAGTTTACTAGCTACCTTGGTATTCAAATTTCCTCGACAATGCACATCTTGGACTATCACTCTAGTTAACTCCTCGCAGCTCCTTTGTGTTCCTCGAAATGTTCTCCAGTTTCTTTCCTGCCATATGTAATACACAGTGCAAGCTAGCAGCATTCTGTATATTACATGTATTTGTTTCTTCCCTACTGCATGTCGCACAGCCCATTGAACTTCCTCATTCCACCCCTGTACAGCTCTTGTTACTCCCAGCCATTGTAGTAGCTTCCTCCATATTGCTGTTGAGTAGTGGCACTTGAAGAATAAGTGATCATGGCTTTCTGCTTCTCTTTCACATAGCGAGCAATCTGAACAAATTGTTATGCCCCAGCCCAGTAATCTGTCTCTCGTGTACAATCTTCTAAGAATTGCCAGATATAGGTTGAATATCTATTTTGGGCTGCTCATGTTGTTACAGATTAACCTCTTCCATTCCACTTTGGGTAATTCACCTCTGAGTTTGTCATACACCTGCCTGATGGAGTATTCCTGCATGTTCATCACTTCTTCTATTCCTATACTTGCCTCAGTCAAGTATTTAGTAGCACCTAAGATCTTCTGAGTGAGCCAAGCAGCTTGTTTAGCCTTCACATTCCATACTACCTGGTTTTTTATATAGTATGTGTGAATCCACTGAATCCACAAGCGGTCCTTCTTTTTGTTTATATTCCATAAATGTTTGATCAAAGCAGCTCTATTCCATGTTAAGATATCAGTCATGTTCAAACCCCCTGCAGATTTTGGCCAACACAGTTGCTTCCAAGCTACTAGAGCTATAGTCCTGTTCTCAGCTTCTCCAGTCCATAAGAACCTTTTGCAAATCGTCTCAATTCCTTGAATGATCTTCTTAGGCAAAGGGAAGATTTGGGACCAAAAAGACTGTACAGCAAACAATACACTTTTGATCAATTGCAATCTCCCTGCATATGATAGGAATTTGGCTGTCCAGTGCTTGATTCTGCCTAGCATTTTATCCAGCAGAGGTTGACATTGAATTGTGGATAATCTCTTAGTATTCAGTGGAACTCCTAGATACCTGAAAGGTAGGGAGCCTGTGGAAAAGCCTAAGCACTGGATAATTTGTTGTTGGATATCCTCTGTAACCCCTCCAAAATATATGGAACTTTTCTCCTGGTTTGCAATCAGACCTGAAGCTTTTGAAAATTGGTCAAAACACTGGTAAAGTAGCTGAATGGATACCACATCTCCTTTACAGAACAACAATAAATCATCTGCAAAGCTGAGTTGAACAATATGCAGCTTCTCACACCTGGGATGGTAGTTGAAATCAGGCTTATCCTTCAGAGTCTTTAATATTCTAGTGAGATACTCCATAGCTAGAACAAAGAGATATGGTGACAATGGGTCCCCTTGTCTAACTCCCCTTCTTGCATCAAATGGCCTTGTTGGCTTCCCATTGCCAACTAGTATATGACACTGTAGTGACACATGCCATGATCCATGATAGAAATTTTCCTGGGATGTTCATTTCTGTGAGCACTTGTTCAAGGAAATTCCATTCTATGGAATCATACGCCTTTTGCATATCAATTTTTACCATACACCTTGGTGATACACCCTTCCTACCATACCCTTTAACAAGTTCATGCCCCAGTAGAATATTATGACTCAATATCCGGCCTGGTACAAAAGCTGCTTGACTCATATCAACTAGGGACTCCATTACTACTTGTGAGCATCTTGGAAATGATCTTATATTTGATAGTACAATAAGATATTGGGCTGAACTATTTGACAGAAGAGGAGTTCTTCACTTTTGGAATCAGAGTGACTGTTGTGCTATTTACTAGTTTATACATTAGCCCTTCATAAAGAACTCCAAAACAGCTTTGGTGATGTCATTACCAATTATTTGCCAAGTCTTCTTGTAGAAGTATGCATTGAAACCATCCCCACCTGGTGCCTTTGAGTCTCCAATCTCCTGCAGTGCCTTCCTCACATCTTCATTAGTGAAAGGAGCTATAAGTTGTAATTGCTGAGATCTTGTAAGCACTGGTCCTTTCCTCATTATTCTAGGATCAATAGCAGGAATACTATTTGTGGAACTCCCTAGCAGTCCTTTGTAGAACCCCACAATCTCTTGTTCAATATCATCTCTTTTGCTGATCAACCTTCCTTTGTCATCCTGCAGGAATTTTATTTGATTCTGTGCTACTCTCCCTTTCATACTTGCAAAGAAGAAGGCTGTGTTGGAATCACCTAGTTGGAGCCATTGGATTCTAGATATTTGTCTATAAATGCTCTCCTCTATTTTACTCCATTTCTCCAGTTGCTTTTTTGTATTTCTCTCTGATTCAAACATAGCAGCTGTTATTGTGGTGGTCCTATTTGTGCTTGAATGCTGGCTAACTCCTCCCTCAATTGCTGAACCTTGCTTGTTGTACTAGTAAATTCCTTTTTGTTCAGACTCTTAAGGGCCACTTTGACACTTTTTAGATTGTTCCAGATATCCTTTATATTTCTGTTCTCCTTGTTCCAGCTGTCTCTAATAACACTATCAAAATCTGGATGCTCGGCAAGACAATTAAAAAACTTGAAAAGTCTCCCTTTGTGTTCTGGTTCTGCTTCCAACTCTATACATAAAGGAGAATGATCAGAAAACTGAGGATCCATCACATGGACTTGCACTGGAGGCATGTTTATCATCCAGTGTGCATTGACTAGGGCTCTATCAATTCTGCTATAAACATGGCTATTTGTCCATGTATAATCTCTACCCATAGTACCCAGTTCATTCAAACTGCAGTCCTCCATTAGAGATCTAAAGTCTTTGATCTCATTTTCCTGTACCACTGTGCCATTCACCCTATCTTCAATATCCCTTATTGCATTAAAATCTCCCATGATAAGCCAGGAGTTTGTTAACTGAGAGTCTATACTCCTTAGAGCTTCCCACATGTCACACCTATGAGCAATGGTATGTAGTCCATATATGGCTGTAAAAGCAATTTGTTTGCTAGAACAACTGTTTTCAACTATTCCATGGATGTATTGAGCATGCTTCTCAATCAGAGTGAACTGAATACTAGTAGTGTCCCATAGAATCCATATTCTCCCTTTTTCAGTATCTGAGCTATTAGAACACCAACTCCATCCAGGTGCACATTTATTGATGATCTCTCTTTCTTTATTGGACTGTACTCTATGTTCTACTATAGCTATAAGACTAATTTTATGTTTTTTCAAGAAAATTTTCATCTCCTTCTGCTTATGTACCTTATTGAATACCCTCACATTCCAAGTGACTATCTTCATATAAGCTTTGGATTTGGTGGTGCTTTCCCTTATCCTTCTCCCATACTATCACCAGCTTTACCATCATCTTGCCAGCTTGTACTGCCTTCCATTGTTTCCTCTCTTAGTGGAGAGAATCCATTATTTATAGTGAGTATTTGTTGTATTGGACTTGTTATTCCTCCTCTGCCTTTAGCTTTTGTCCATCCTTGCTGGTCTGTATTGGCTTTCTATGGATCAGTCTGGTGCTCTTGGGCTATCTGCTTGCCTATATCCTTCACTACTTGTTTTGTTGGCCCTACTGCCACTCATTGAGTTATTGGTTTCTTTGGCTGCTGCAGATTACCATTTACACTGCCATTCCAACCTTGTTGTTTAGGCATTACTGGTCTTTTGTGCTGTTGCTCACCTTGTGTATTGTTTTTGACTGCTCCAGTTTTCCCTTGTTCTTCCTCACAATTATGTCCCACCATCAAACATTTTTTGCAGTACTTTGGCACCCAATCATACTCTATCAGTTGTTCAAACTCTTGTCCTGTAGGGTCTTGTATTTTAATGTTTTTGGGCAACTCCTTACTGATATCCATTTCAATAAGTACTCGGGCATAAGAAATTCTAGAAACATTACTTGTACATTCATCAGCATATAGAGGAGAGCCCAGTCTACTAGCAATTCTACTTAGAGTAACCCTTCCCCAGCAATTCAAAGGAAGGTTAGGGAAACTCGCCCATAGTGGAATAGTTTTCAAAACTTCATTATAAAGGTTGAAATCTTCTGACCATGATTTTAGGATCAATGGCTTTGCTCCCATTGTATATGGCCCTGAATATAAGACTGCATTCTTATCGTCCATACTACTGAATAGAATAACGAAATAACCCTCATTGTGATAAAAAATTGCAGGTTTCACAGCAAAATTCCACTGATTAGCTACGAATCTCTCCATGGCTCCTATTGAGGGTGAATTTCCAATAACATATACTATTATCGCCTTTTGCCATTTAGCATTCTCCACTTCCATCTCCTCTTGTTGCAACTGAACCTTTTTGACTCCATCTTGAATGATAGGAGGTATATAAACAAGATCCATTCCTCTTGCAGCCATTTTATTCCCCATGAATAGGTTTGTCCATTTCTTCTCATTCTGCCCAATTTCTATTTTAGCTGCCTCTGGGTCTGTTGATTTTGTTGGACTTTGATTCTGTGCTTGCTGTTTCTTCAGGATTTTTGAGCTACTCGTTTCCTCGATGTTATTCTTCTCCTTCATGTTAGCTGGTTCTTCCATTGATGAAACAGTAGTCAATGGAACAGTGCTCATTCCAACAGCTGGGTATGTGTTCCCAACAGCTGGTTGAGGTGTGGTATTACTCATGCTAGGGCTCAAGAGTCCCAGATCCTGTATTAATTTCAGCCGTATGTTGTTCAATCCTGCAGAATTTGCCGAGCTCGCTGGTGTTTTTTTGTCACAACTTAGGGCTATTTTCTGCGAATCATCTTCACAATTCCTCCCCAGATTGCCAGATCTACTTCCTGATGCTATGAATTCAGCTAGTTGGACCTTTGTTACCATCTTCTTTGGTCGTCCCCTCCCCATTTCCGATCAGCGCAGGATAGCATGCACGCAATCGTGCACCGAGAGAGAAAGTTTTATCCTCGATTGGAACTATCCTTATTTATTTAAGTCACAGTTACTGATTCTAAAATTAACTTAAAAGCTTGAGCAGTCTTTTTTAAAAACCTATTGAAGTTGGATGTTGAATCTTAGCCTATTATTTTTGAGCTAGTTGATTGTAAATTGAAATGTGGACTATAAAATTGAAAAGTAGGGAGCCCAGTTGTTCTTATGTGAAATTCCCCCCCCCCCCCCCCGAATTTGGCTAGTTATACGAATAGGCAAGCCCGATTTTAACCGTATAAAAATTGGTAGGAGAAATGACATGTAAATCAGAAAAAAGCATGGCTGACATTTAAACACAATCTTGGTCAAAGGCGGATCCAAATTTTAAATTCAATGGATTTAAACTTGCACTGATCTGGTTATACTGTTAAAACTATGAGTTCAAATATTTGTTAAAATTTCATATATACATATGTATCGAGAATTATGGGTTCACGTGAACTTACAGACTCTAGGCTACATCCGCCTGTGATCTTGCTTATAAACCACGTAAGTACTCATATTTTCCAACACTAACTACTTTTTAAATAATTGTAATATCCGGACTAGCTCAGTTTACCGATACTGTTCCATGCGCATGTTACCTCCCACCAATACATGTATCGGGTAATTTTACCTACCAAGTGTTATTACACTGTATTTGTAAAATAAATTCTGGAAATATAAATGAATATAAACAGTAATGAATATAAACAGAAATGACATAAACCAATTCGAGCCCACTGAATTCACAGTGTTTCCTTAAGGAATTTAATCCCCTCCTAGTACCCAAGGTTATGGATTATTTTCTCCCAGGATAGAACGAATTACACACTGGTGTAGTGGTACTTCAAACCCCAGTGTTTCAGCGAACACAAAGTTCGGTAGCAAATCACACTTACTTTTTGCTTTGTTTTGATGCTAAAAGTATGCAGAAGAAGGAGAGGAAACTCAGAAAATTGTAGTTAAAATTCTGAGCAGAATAGTGTTGTATTTATAGCCAAAGTTGGGTCTCTTCAGAATGGCTGTTTATGCAAAACGCCCACAACATAAATGCCATTACATAAATGGCCATTTACTCAATAATAAAGAGGGAAAATAAAGAGGGAAAATTGAAGAGGGTAGTTACTTTTCTGTTACCAAACAGAAAACGGATTGGATTATATAATATTAATATT
>NW_017672343.1:106136-108789 GCF_001879085.1 Nicotiana attenuata
CTTTCCATAACAATGATTCCGAGGAAGACATAGCTTCTTTAAATGTTTGAGGCTCATTTTCCAATAAGAAAGTCACAAAATCTGGTCCAAATGAAGTAGACGTTCTTTGACGTTTACTACGTCTTGGATCTTCTTGGTTAAGTGTACTTTCTTTTGTTTCTTCCCGGGGTCGTTTAGATCCTTCACCAATCGACTCACATTCCTTTTTATACGGATATATATTTTCAAAGAACTCAGCATTATCTGATTCTATAACCGTATTATTATGAATGTCGGGATTTTCTGATTTATGAACCAGAAATCGATATGCTTTACTATTAGTCGCATATCCTATGAAAACACAATCAACGGTTTTCGGTCCTATTTTTACCCTTTTGGGTTTAGGAACTTGCGTTTTTGCCAAACACCCCCACACTTTAAAATAATTCAAGTTGGGCTTCCTTCTTTCCATTTTTCATATGAAATGGATTGTGTTTTGCTATGGGGTACTCGATTTAGTATTCGGCTAGCCGTAAGAACGGCTTCCCCCCACAAGTTCTGTGGCAAACCAGAACTTATCAATAATGCGTTTATCATCTCCTTTAATGAACGATTCTTTCTTTCTGCAATCCCATTGGATTGGGGCGTGTAAGGGGCCATTGTTTGATGAATAATTCCATATTCTAAACATATTTGTTCAAAAGGAGATTCATATTCACCACCCCTATCAATTCTTATCATTTTAATTTTCTTGTTAAGTTGCGTTTCAACTTCATTTTTGTATTGCTTGAATGCGTCTATTGCTTCATCTTTACTATTAAGTAAGTAAACATAGCAATATCGAGTACTATCGTCAATAAAAGTTATGAAATACTTCTTTTCACCGCGAGATGGTATTGACTTCATGTCACAAATATCTGTGTGAATTAAGTCTAAAGTATTTGAATTCCTTTCAACTGACTTATAAGGATGTTTAACATACTTAGATTCCACACATACTTGACATTTTGGTTTGTCGCATTCAAACTTGGGCAATACTTCCAAATTAATCATTTTCCGTAAGATTTTATAATTGACATGACCCAAACGTATATGCCATAATTCATTTGACTCAAGTAAGTAAGACGAAGCTGAAATTTTATTATTATTTTCAACAACCATTACATTCAGCTTGAAAAGGCCCTCAGTGAGGTAACCTTTTCCTATAAATATTTCATTCTTACTTATTACAACCTTATCGGAAACAAAAACACATTTAAAACCATTCTTAACAAGAAGTCCAGCAGAGACTAAATTCTTCCTAATCTCGGGAACATGAAGGACGTTGTTCAAAGTCACCACTTTGCCGGAAGTCATTTTGAGAAATATCTTCCCACATCCTTCAATCTTGGCCTTTGAATCATTTCCCATAGAAATCGTCTCATCGGGTTCAACAGTCCCACAAGTAGCAAAAGCTTCTCTAACAGCACAAACATGGCGAGTGGCTCCAGAATCTATCCACCACTCTTTAGGATTGCCTACCAAGTTGCATTCGGAAAGCATGGCACATAATTCATCAACATCATCATGCTTTTCAACCATGTTTGCTTGACCCTTCTTCTTGTCCTTCTTCGGAGCACGACACTCGGTAGATTTGTGTCCGGTTTTTCCACAGTTGTAGCAGTTTTCACTGAACCGCTTCTTGCTTGGGTCGTATTTCGGTCCAGAAGCCTTCTTCCTCTTTTTATTTTCTTCAACAATATTTGCTCTCATTATTTTTGAGTTTCCACGGCCTCTCTTTTCAACAGCTTTGTTGTCCTCTTCGATTCTCAACCGAACAATGAGATCTT
Source organism: Nicotiana attenuata (assembly GCF_001879085.1). NCBI lineage: Eukaryota > Viridiplantae > Streptophyta > Magnoliopsida > Solanales > Solanaceae > Nicotiana > Nicotiana attenuata. Next base: position 107,945 of record NW_017672343.1, read on the forward strand.
CAAGGGACATCTCCTTGCGTTTGTGTTTCAAGTAGTTTTTGAAGTCCTTCCACAAAGGAGGCAACTTCTCAATCATCGTTGCTACTTGAAATGCTTCATTGATGACAAGACCTTCAATGAAATTTCTGTTAGTAAAAATACTAAGATTACTACTTTCAACATCGATATTAATTTGATTTATACCTTCAGCAAGGAGATCGTGAATAATCACTTGCAATTCCTGGACTTGGGTAATAACAGACTTGCTATTTACCATTTTGTAGTCCAAAAACTTTACAGCAACAAACTTTTTCAACCCGGCATCTTAGGTTTTGTATTTCTTTTCAAGCGCAGTCCACAGTTCCTTTGACGTTTCCACGCCACTGTAGACATTATACAAAGCATCCTCCAGCCCGCTTAGAATATAATTCTTACACAAAAAATCTGAATGCTTCCACGCCTCAATCACGAGAAAGCGTTCAGTTTCTGGAGTTTCATCAGACAGCACAGGAACATCTTCCTTGATGAACTTCTGGAGACTTAGAGTAGTCAAATAGAAGAACATCTTTTGCTGCCAGCGCTTGAAATCAATCTCGGAAAATTTTCCGGGTTTCTCCGCCGGTGCCAATGCTGCCGGTGTCATTCGGCTTGTTGAGGCATTGGCAGTCACCATTGGAACAGCTTGGTTCTCATTCTCATTAGTCATTTCTGTAAAAGAATGACACAAACGTTAAAATCACGTAGATTTTAATAGAGTACAAAAACCACAAAGGTTTTACTCTTCCAGAAACAGTAAGTACAAATACAGAAAATATATTAAATTCCTTAAGCTTGTTAGTATACTGTATTTGTAAAATAATTCTGGA